>NC_140662.1:9360568-9518068 GCF_978046115.1 Saccoglossus kowalevskii
CACAAATATGGTCACTCGCTTTGGCTGTTAGTTTTCTCGAAAGTTTAAAGATGAGTTTTTAATTTTGTTTACTGAATCATTACCCTGAAATGGAATTGTATAAAGATTTGCTAAATACTATTTTAAAACTTGTCAATTGAGTCGCAAAACTGAATAAAACTGATTTTTTTTTATTTCTCTCCTAACTCATTAGTCAGAATCGGCTCGTTGGTATAAGGGTATGATTCTCGCTTTGGGTGCGAGAGGTCGCGGGTTCAAATCCCGGACGAGCCCATAATTTTACCAAACTTAGAAAAATGGCTGCTGAAGATTCGACTTGCATCAATAAGGCAACCTTTGCACACTTTTAGAAAAGAGATATTTATAAATTATTTTCCGACAATCCATACGTTTGTGGAGCGTATGTCTGGCTCGTTGGTCTAGGGGCATGATTCTCGCTTAGGGTGCGAGAGGTCCCGGGTTCAACTCCCGGACGAGCCCATATTTTTTAACATACTGCATTATGATGCCTGCATTTCAATTCAAGTTATGAAATTCGACAGAAAAGCAAAAATAGAAATTCTCACAATTATACTGACCGGGGATTTTGCGACCACATCGGAATGTGCCAACAAGTAGACAATCATGGCAATGAAATGGAGAATTCCCTGCAGTGCAAGGCAGTAAATCACAAATATGGTCACTCGCTTTGGTTGTTAGTTTACTCGAAAGTTTAAAGATGAGTTTTTGATTTCGTTTACTGAATCATTACCCTGAAATGGAATTGTATAATGATTTGCTAAATATTATTTTAAAACTTGTCAATTGAGTCGCAAAACTAATAAAACTGATTTTTTAAAATTTCTCTCCTAACTCATTAGTCAGAATCGGCTCGTTGGTCTAGGGGTATGATTCTCGCTTTGGGTGCGAGAGGTCTCGGTTTCAAATCCCGGACGAGCCCCTAATTTTACCAAATTTAGAAAAATGGCTGCTGAAGATTCGACTTGCATCAATAAGGCAACCTTTGAACTCTTTTAGAAAAGAGATATTTATAAATTATTTTCCGACAATCCATACGCTTGTTGAATGTATGTCTGGCTTGTTGGTCTAGGGGCATGATTCTCGCTTAGGGTGCGAGAGGTCACGGGTTCAACTCCCTGACGAGCCCATAATTTTTAACATATTGCATTATGATGCCTTCATTTCAATTCAAGTTATGAAATTCGACAGAAAAACAATAATAGAAATTCTCACAATTATACTGACCGGGGATTTTGCGACCACATCGGAATGTGCCAACAAGTAGACAATAATTGCAATGAAATGGGGAATTCCCTGCAGTGCAAGGCAGTAAATCACAAATATAGTCACTCGCTTTGGTTGTTAGTTTACTCGAAAGTTTAAAGATGAGTTTTTGATTTCGTTTACTGAATCATTACCCTGAAATGGAATTGTATAATGATTTGCTAAATACTATTTTAAAACTTGTCAATTGAGTCGCAAAACTAATAAAACTGATTTTTTAAAATTTCTCTCCTAACTCATTAGTCAGAATCGGCTCGTTGGTATAAGGGTATGATTCTCGCTTTGGGTGCGAGAGGTCGCGGGTTCAAATCCCGGACGAGCCCATAATTTTACCAAACTTAGAAAAATGGCTGCTGAAGATTCGACTTGCATCAATAAGGCAACCTTTGCACACTTTTAGAAAAGAGATATTTATAAATTATTTTCCGACAATCCATACGTTTGTGGAGCGTATGTCTGGCTCGTTGGTCTAGGGGCATGATTCTCGCTTAGGGTGCGAGAGGTCCCGGGTTCAACTCCCGGACGAGCCCATATTTTTTAACATACTGCATTATGATGCCTGCATTTCAATTCAAGTTATGAAATTCGACAGAAAAACAAAAATAGAAATTCTCACAATTATACTGACCGGGGATTTTGCGACCACATCGGAATGTGCCAACAAGTAGACAATCATGGCAATGAAATGGAGAATTCCCTGCAGTGCAAGGCAGTAAATCACAAATATGGTCACTCGCTTTGGTTGTTAGTTTACTCGAAAGTTTAAAGATGAGTTTTTGATTTCGTTTACTGAATCATTACCCTGAAATGGAATTGTATAATGATTTGCTAAATACTATTTTAAAACTTGTCAATTGAGTCGCAAAACTAATAAAACTGATTTTTTAAAATTTCTCTCCTAACTCATTAGTCAGAATCGGCTCGTTGGTATAAGGGTATGATTCTCGCTTTGGGTGCGAGAGGTCGCGGGTTCAAATCCCGGACGAGCCCATAATTTTACCAAACTTAGAAAAATGGCTGCTGAAGATTCGACTTGCATCAATAAGGCAACCTTTGCACACTTTTAGAAAAGAGATATTTATAAATTATTTTCCGACAATCCATACGTTTGTGGAGCGTATGTCTGGCTCGTTGGTCTAGGGGCATGATTCTCGCTTAGGGTGCGAGAGGTCCCGGGTTCAACTCCCGGACGAGCCCATATTTTTTAACATACTGCATTATGATGCCTGCATTTCAATTCAAGTTATGAAATTCGACAGAAAAACAAAAATAGAAATTCTCACAATTATACTGACCGGGGATTTTGCGACCACATCGGAATGTGCCAACAAGTAGACAATCATGGCAATGAAATGGAGAATTCCCTGCAGTGCAAGGCAGTAAATCACAAATATGGTCACTCACTTTGGTTGTTAGTTTACTCGAAAGTTTAAAGATGAGTTTTTGATTTCGTTTACTGAATCATTACCCTGAAATGGAATTGTATAATGATTTGCTAAATACTATTTTAAAACTTGTCAATTGAGTCGCAAAACTAATAAAACTGATTTTTTAAAATTTCTCTCCTAACTCATTAGTCAGAATCGGCTCGTTGGTATAACGGTATGATTCTCGCTTTGGGTGCGAGAGGTCGCGGGTTCAAATCCCGGACGAGCCCATAATTTTACCAAACTTAGAAAAATGGCTGCTGAAGATTCGACTTGCATCAATAAGGCAACCTTTGAACACTTTTAGAAAAGAGATATTTATAAATTATTTTCCGACAATCCATACGTTTGTTGAATGTATGTCTGGCTCGTTGGTCTAGGGGCATGATTCTCGCTTAGGGTGCGAGAGGTCCCGGGTTAAACTCCCGGACGAGCCCATAATTTTTAGCATATTGCATTATGATGCCTGCATTTCAATTCAAGTTATGAAATTCGACAGAAAAACAATAATAGAAATTCTCACAATTATACTGACCGGGGATTTTGCGACCACATCGGAATGTGCCAACAAGTAGACAATCATGGCAATGAAATGGAGAATTCCCTGCAGTGCAAGGCAGTAAATCACAAATATAGTCACTCGCTTTGGTTGTTAGTTTACTCGAAAGTTTAAAGATGAGTTTTTGATTTCGTATACTGAATCATTACCCTGAAATGGAATTGTATAATGATTTGCTAAATACTATTTTAAAACTTGTGAATTGAGTCGCAAAACTAATAAAACTGATTTTTTAAAATTTCTCTCCTAACTCATTAGTCAGAATCGGCTCGTTGGTCTAGGGGTATGATTCTCGCTTTTGGGTGCGAGAGGTCTCGGGTTCAAATCCCTGACGAGCCCCTAATTTTACCAAATTTAGAAAAATGGCTGCTGAAGATTCGACTTGCATCAATAAGGCAACCTTTGAACACTTTTAGAAAAGAGATATTTATAAATTATTTTCCGACAATCCATACGTTTGTTGAATGTATGTCTGGCTTGTTGGTCTAGGGGCATGATTCTCGCTTAGGGTGCGAGAGGTCCCGGGTTCAACTCCCGGACGAGCCCATAATTTTTATCATACTGCATTATGATGCCTGCATTTCAATTCAAGTTATGAAATTCGACAGAAAAACATAATAGAAATTCTCGCAATTATAATGACCGGGGATTTTGCGACCACATCAGAATGTGCCAACAAGTAGCCATAATTTTACCAAACTTAGAAAAATGGCTGCTGAAGATTCGACTTGCATCAATAAGGCAACCTTTGAACACTTTTAGAAAAGAGATATTTATAAATTATTTTCCGACAATCCATACGTTTGTTGAATGTATGTCTGGCTTGTTGGTCTAGGGGCATGATTCTCGCTTAGGGTGCGAGAGGTCCCGGGTTCAACTCCCGGACGAGCCCATAATTTTTAACATATTGCATTATGATGCCTGCATTTCAATTCAAGTTATGAAATTCGACAGAAAAACAATAATAGAAATTCTCACAATTATACTGACCGGGGATTTTGCGACCACATCGGAATGTGCCAACAAGTAGACAATAATGGCAATGAAATGGGGAATTCCCTGCAGTGCAAGGCAGTAAATCACAAATATAGTCACTCGCTTTGGTTGTTAGTTTACTCGAAAGTTTAAAGATGAGTTTTTGATTTCGTTTACTGAATCATTACCCTGAAATGGAATTGTATAATGATTTGCTAAATACTATTTAAAAACTTGTCAATTGAGTCGCAAAACTAATAAAACTGATTTTTTAAAATTTCTCTCCTAACTCATTAGTCAGAATCGGCTCGTTGGTATAAGGGTATGATTCTCGCTTTGGGTGCGAGAGGTCGCGGGTTCAAATCCCGGACGAGCCCATAATTTTACCAAACTTAGAAAAATGGCTGCTGAAGATTCGACTTGCATCAATAAGGCAACCTTTGCACACTTTTAGAAAAGATATATTTATAAATTATTTTCCGACAATCCATACGTTTGTGGAGCGTATGTCTGGCTCGTTGGTCTAGGGGCATGATTCTCGCTTAGGGTGCGAGAGGTCCCGGGTTCAACTCCCGGACGAGCCCATATTTTTTAACATACTGCATTATGATGCCTGCATTTCAATTCAAGTTATGAAATTCGACAGAAAAACAAAAATAGAAATTCTCACAATTATACTGACCGGGGATTTTGCGACCACATCGGAATGTGCCAACAAGTAGACAATCATGGCAATGAAATGGAGAATTCCCTGCAGTGCAAGGCAGTAAATCACAAATATGGTCACTCGCTTTGGTTGTTAGTTTACTCGAAAGTTTAAAGATGAGTTTTTGATTTCGTTTACTGAATCATTACCCTGAAATGGAATTGTATAATGATTTGCTAAATACTATTTTAAAACTTGTCAATTGAGTCGCAAAACTAATAAAACTGATTTTTTAAAATTTCTCTCCTAACTCATTAGTCAGAATCGGCTCGTTGGTATAAGGGTATGATTCTCGCTTTGGGTGCGAGAGGTCGCGGGTTCAAATCCCGGACGAGCCCATAATTTTACCAAACTTAGAAAAATGGCTGCTGAAGATTCGACTTGCACAATAAGGCAACCTTTGCACACTTTTAGAAAAGAGATATTTATAAATTATTTTCCGACAATCCATACGTTTGTGGAGCGTATGTCTGGCTCGTTGGTCTAGGGGCATGATTCTCGCTTAGGGTGCGAGAGGTCCCGGGTTCAACTCCCGGACGAGCCCATATTTTTTAACATACTGCATTATGATGCCTGCATTTCAATTCAAGTTATGAAATTCGACAGAAAAACAAAAATAGAAATTCTCACAATTATACTGACCGGGGATTTTGCGACCACATCGGAATGTGCCAACAAGTAGACAATCATGGCAATGAAATGGAGAATTCCCTGCAGTGCAAGGCAGTAAATCACAAATATGGTCACTCGCTTTGGTTGTTAGTTTACTCGAAAGTTTAAAGATGAGTTTTTGATTTCGTTTACTGAATCATTACCCTGAAATGGAATTGTATAATGATTTGCTAAATACTATTTTAAAACTTGTCAATTGAGTCGCAAAACTAATAAAACTGATTTTTTAAAATTTCTCTCCTAACTCATTAGTCAGAATCGGCTCGTTGGTATAAGGGTATGATTCTCGCTTTGGGTGCGAGAGGTCGCGGGTTCAAATCCCGGACGAGCCCATAATTTTACCAAACTTAGAAAAATGGCTGCTGAAGATTCGACTTGCACAATAAGGCAACCTTTGCACACTTTTAGAAAAGAGATATTTATAAATTATTTTCCGACAATCCATACGTTTATGGAGCGTATGTCTGGCTCGTTGGTCTAGGGGCATGATTCTCGCTTAGGGTGCGAGAGGTCCCGGGTTCAACTCCCGGACGAGCCCATATTTTTTAACATACTGTATTATGATGCCTGCATTTCAATTCAAGTTATGAAATTCGACAGAAAAACAAAAATATAAATTCTCACAATTATACTGACCGGGGATTTTGCGACCACATCGGAATGTGCCAACAAGTAGACAATCATGGCAATGAAATGGAGAATTCCCTGCAGTGCAAGGCAGTAAATCACAAATATGGTCACTCGCTTTGGTTGTTAGTTTACTCGAAAGTTTAAAGATGAGTTTTTGATTTCGTTTACTGAATCATTACCCTGAAATGGAATTGTATAATGATTTGCTAAATACTATTTTAAAACTTGTCAATTGAGTCGCAAAACTGAATAAAACTGATTTTTTTTAATTTCTCTCCTAACTCATTAGTCAGAATCGGCTCGTTGGTATAAGGGTATGATTCTCGCTTTGGGTGCGAGAGGTCGCGGGTTCAAATCCCGGACGAGCCCATAATTTTACCAAACTTAGAAAAATGGCTGCTGAAGATTCGACTTGCACAATAAGGCAACCTTTGCACACTTTTAGAAAAGAGATATTTATAAATTATTTTCCGACAATCCATACGTTTGTGGAGCGTATGTCTGGCTCGTTGGTCTAGGGGCATGATTCTCGCTTAGGGTGCGAGAGGTCCCGGGTTCAACTCCCGGACGAGCCCATATTTTTTAACATACTGTATTATGATGCCTGCATTTCAATTCAAGTTATGAAATGCGACAGAAAAACAAAAATAGAAATTCTCACAATTATACTGACCGGGGATTTTGCGACCACATCGGAATGTGCCAACAAGTAGACAATCATGGCAATGAAATGGAGAATTCCCTGCAGTGCAAGGCAGTAAATCACAAATATAGTCACTCGCTTTGGCTGTTAGTTTACTCGAAATTTAAAGATCAGTTTTTGATTTCGTTTACTGAATCATTACACTGAAATGGAATTGTATAAAGATTTGTTAAATACTATGTTAAAACTTGTCAATTGAGTCGCAAAACTGAATAAAACAGATTTTTTTTAATTTCTCTCTAACTCATTAGTCAGAATCGGCTCGTTGGTCTAGGAGTATGATTCTCGCTTTGGGTGCGAGAGGTCTCGGGTTCAAATCCCGGACGAGCCCATAATTTTACCAAAGTTAGAAAAATGGCTGCTGAAGATTCGACTTGCATCAAAAGGCCGCCTTTGAACAGTTTTAGAAAAGAGATATTTATAAATTATTTTCCGACAACCCATACGATTGTTCAATTTATGTCTGGCTTGTTGGTCTAGGGGCATGATTCTCGCTTAGGGTGCGAGAGGTCCCGGGTTCAACTCCCGGACGAGCCCATATTTTTTAACATATTTCATTATGATGCATGCATTTCAATTCATGTTATGAAATTCAACAGAAAATCAATAATAAAAATTCTCGCAATTATACTGACCGGGGATTTTGCGACCACATCGGAATGTGCCAACAAGTAGACAATCATGGCAATGAAATGGAGAATTCCCTGCAGTGCAAGGCAGTAAATCACAAATATAGTCACTCGCTTTGGCTGTTAGTTTACTCGAAATATAAAGATCAGTTTTTGATTTCGTTTACTGAATCATTACACTGAAATGGAATTGTATAAAGATTTGCTAAATTTAGAGAAATGGCTGCTGAAGATTCGACTTGCATCAATAAGGCAACCTTTGCACACTTTTAGAAAAGAGATATTTATAAATTATTTTCCGACAATCCATACGTTTGTTGCATGTATGTCTGGTTTGTTGGTCTAGGGGCATGATTCTTGCTTAGGGTGCGAGAGGTCCCGGGTTCATCTCCCTGACGATTTTTTAACATATTGCATTATGATGCCTGCATTTCAATTCAAGTTATGAAATTCGACCCAAAAACAAAAATAGAAATTCTCACAATTATACTGACCGGGAATTTTACGACCACATCGGAATGTCCCAACAAGTAGACAATCATGGCAATGAAATGGAGTATTCCCTGCAGTGCAAGGCAGTAAATCACAAATATGGTCACTCCCTATGTCTGTTAGTTTACTCGAAAGTTTAAAGATGAGTTTTTGATTTCGTTTACTGAATCATTACCCTGAAATGGAATTGTATAAATATTTGCTAAATACTATTTTAAAACTTGTCAATTGAGTCGCAAAACTGAATAAAACTGATTTTTTTAATTTTTCTCCTAACTCATTAGTCAGAATTGGCTCGTTGGTTTAGTGGTATGATTCTCGCTTTGTGTGCGAGAGGTCTCGGTTTCAAATCCCGGACGAGCACACATTTTTTAACATATTGCATTATGATGCATGCATTTCAATTCAAGTTATGAAATTCGACAGAAAATCAATAATAAAAATTCTCGCAATTATACTGACCGGGGATTTTGCGACCACATCGGAATGTGCCAACAAGTAGACAATCATGGCAATGAAATGGAGAATTCCCTGCAGTGCAAGGCAGTAAATCACAAATATGGTCACTCGCTTTGGCTGTTAGTTTACTCGAAAGTTTAAAGATGAGTTTTTAATTTCGTTTACTGAATCATTACCCTGAAATGGAATTGTATAATGATTTGCTAAATACTATTTTAAAACTTGTCAATTGAGTCGCAAAACTGAATAAAACTTATTTTTTTAAATTTCTCTCCTAACTCATTAGTCAGAATCGGCTCGTTGGTCTAGGGGTATGATTCTCGCTTTGGGTGCGAGAAGTCTCGGGGTCAAATCCCGGTCGAGCCCATAATTTTACCAAACTTAGAAATATGGCTGCTGAAGATTCGACTTGCATCAATAAGGCAACCTTTGAACACTTTTAGAAAAGAGATATTTATAAATTATTTTCCGACAATCCATATGTTTGTTGAATGTATGTCTGGCTCGTTGGTCTAGGGGCATGAATCTCGCTTAGGGTGCGAGAGGTCACGGGTTAAACTCCCGGACGAGCCCATAGTTTTTAACATATTGCATTATGATGCCTGCATTTCAATTCAAGTTATGAAATTCGACAGAAAAACAAAAATAGAAATTCTCACAATTATACTGACCGGGGATTTTGCGACCACATCGGAATGTGCCAACAAGTAGACAATCATGGCAATGAAATGGAGAATTCCCTGCAGTGCAAGGCAGTAAATCACAAATATAGTCACTCGCTTTGGATGTTAGTTTACTCGAAATTTAAAGATCAGTTTTTGATTTCGTTTACTGAATCATTATACTGAAATGGAATTGTATAAATATTTCTAAATACTATTTTAAAACTTGTCAATTGAGTCGCAAAACTGAATAAAACTGTTTTTTTTTTAATTTCTCTTCTAACTCATTAGTCAGAATCGGCTCGTTGGTCTAGGGGTATGATTCTCGCTTTGGGTGCGAGAGGTCTCGGGTTAAAATACCGGACGAGCCCATAATTTTACCAAACTTAGAAAAATGGCTGCTGAAGATTCGACTTGCATCAATAAGGCAACGTTTACACACTTTTAGAAAAGAGATATTTATAAATTATTTTCCGACAATCCATGCGTTTGTTGAATGTATGTCTGGCGCGTTGGTCTAGGTGCATGATTCTCGCTTAAAGTGCGAGTGGTCACGGGTTCAACACTCGGACGAGCCCACATTTTTTAACTTATTGCATTATGATGCCTGCATTTCAATTCAAGTTATGAAATTCGACAGAAAAACAATAATAGAAATTTTCACAATTATACTGACCGGTGATTTTGCGACCACATCGGAATGTGCCAACAAGTAGACAATAATGGCAATGAAATGGAGAATTCCCTGCAGTGCAAGGCAGTAAATCACAAATATGGTCACTCGCTTTGGCTGTTAGTTTACTCGAAAGTTTAAAGATGAGTTTTTAATTTCGTTTACTGAATCATTACCCTGAAATGGAATTGTATAATGATTTGCTAAATACTATTTTAAAACTTGTCAATTGAGTCGCAAAACTGAATAAAACTTATTTTTTTAAATTTCTCTCCTAACTCATTAGTCAGAATCGGCTCGTTGGTCTAGGGGTATGATTCTCGCTTTGGGTGCGAGAATTCTCGGGGTCAAATCCCGGACGAGCCCATAATTTTACCAAACTTAGAAATATGGCTGCTGAAGATTCGACTTGCATCAATAAGGCAACCTTTGAACACTTTTAGAAAAGAGATATTTATAAATTATTTTCCGACAATCCATACGTTTGTTAAATGTATGTCTGGCTCGTTGGTCTAGGGGCATGATTCTCGCTTAGGGTGCGAGAGGTCCCGGGTTAAACTCCCGGACGAGCCCAAAGTTTTTAACATATTGCATTATGATGCCTGCATTTCAATTCAAGTTATGAAATTCGACAGAAAAACAAAAATAGAAATTCTCACAATTATACTGACCGGGGATTTTGCGACCACATCGGAATGTGCCAACAAGTAGACAATCATGGCAATGAAATGGAGAATTCCCTGCAGTGCAAGGCAGTAAATCACAAATATAGTCACTCGCTTTGGATGTTAGTTTACTCGAAATTTAAAGATCAGTTTTTGATTTCGTTTACTGAATCATTATACTGAAATGGAATTGTATAAATATTTCTAAATACTATTTTAAAACTTGTCAATAGAGTCGCAAAACTGAATAAAACTGATTTTTTTTTAATTTCTCTTCTAACTCATTAGTCAGAATCGGCTCGTTGGTCTAGGGGTATGATTCTCGCTTTGGGTGCGAGAGGTCTCGGGTTAAAATACCGGACGAGCCCATAATTTTACCAAACTTAGAAAAATGGCTGCTGAAGATTCGACTTGCATCAATAAGGCAACGTTTACACACTTTTAGAAAAGAGATATTTATAAATTATTTTCCGACAATCCATACGTTTGTTGAATGTATGTCTGGCGCGTTGGTCTAGGTGCTTGATTCTCGCTTAAAGTGCGAGTGGTCCCGGGTTCAACACCCGGACGAGCCCACACTTTTTAACTTATTGCATTATGATGCCTGCATTTCAATTCAAGTTATGAAATTCGACAGAAAAACAATAATAGAAATTTTCACAATTATACTGACCGGTGATTTTGCGACCACATCGGAATGTGCCAACAAGTAGACAATAATGGCAATGAAATGGAGAATTCCCTGCAGTGCAAGGCAGTAAATCACAAATATGGTCACTCGCTTTGGCTGTTAGTTTACTCGAAAGTTTAAAGATGAGTTTTTAATTTCGTTTACTGAATCATTACCCTGAAATGGAACGTATAATGATTTGCTAAATACTATTTTAAAACTTGTCAATTGAGTCGCAAAACTGAATAAAACTTATTTTTTTAAATTTCTCTCCTAACTCATTAGTCAGAATCGGTTCGTTGGTCTAGGGGTATGATTCTCGCTTTGGGTGCGAGAAGTCTCGGGGTCAAATCCCGGACGAGCCCATAATTTTACCAAACTTAGAAATATGGCTGCTGAAGATTCGACTTGCATCAATAAGGCAACCTTTGAACACTTTTAGAAAAGAGATATTTATAAATTATTTTCCGACAATCCATACGTTTGTTGAATGTATGTCTGGCTCGTTGGTCTAGGGGCATGATTCTCGCTTAAAGTGCGAGTGGTCACGGGTTCAACACTCGGACGAGCCCACATTTTTTAACTTATTGCATTATGATGCCTGCATTTCAATTCAAGTTATGAAATTCGACAGAAAAACAATAATAGAAATTTTCACAATTATACTGACCGGTGATTTTGCGACCACATCGGAATGTGCCAACAAGTAGACAATAATGGCAATGAAATGGAGAATTCCCTGCAGTGCAAGGCAGTAAATCACAAATATGGTCACTCGCTTTGGCTGTTAGTTTACTCGAAAGTTTAAAGATGAGTTTTTAATTTCGTTTACTGAATCATTACCCTGAAATGGAATTGTATAATGATTTGCTAAATACTATTTTAAAACTTGTCAATTGAGTCGCAAAACTGAATAAAACTTATTTTTTTAAATTTCTCTCCTAACTCATTAGTCAGAATCGGCTCGTTGGTCTAGGGGTATGATTCTCGCTTTGGGTGCGAGAATTCTCGGGGTCAAATCCCGGACGAGCCCATAATTTTACCAAACTTAGAAATATGGCTGCTGAAGATTCGACTTGCATCAATAAGGCAACCTTTGAACACTTTTAGAAAAGAGATATTTATAAATTATTTTCCGACAATCCATACGTTTGTTAAATGTATGTCTGGCTCGTTGGTCTAGGGGCATGATTCTCGCTTAGGGTGCGAGAGGTCCCGGGTTAAACTCCCGGACGAGCCCAAAGTTTTTAACATATTGCATTATGATGCCTGCATTTCAATTCAAGTTATGAAATTCGACAGAAAAACAAAAATAGAAATTCTCACAATTATACTGACCGGGGATTTTGCGACCACATCGGAATGTGCCAACAAGTAGACAATCATGGCAATGAAATGGAGAATCCCCTGCAGTGCAAGGCAGTAAATCACAAATATAGTCACTCGCTTTGGATGTTAGTTTACTCGAAATTTAAAGATCAGTTTTTGATTTCGTTTACTGAATCATTATACTGAAATGGAATTGTATAAATATTTCTAAATACTATTTTAAAACTTGTCAATAGAGTCGCAAAACTGAATAAAACTGATTTTTTTTTAATTTCTCTTCTAACTCATTAGTCAGAATCGGCTCGTTGGTCTAGGGGTATGATTCTCGCTTTGGGTGCGAGAGGTCTCGGGTTAAAATACCGGACGAGCCCATAATTTTACCAAACTTAGAAAAATGGCTGCTGAAGATTCGACTTGCATCAATAAGGCAACGTTTACACACTTTTAGAAAAGAGATATTTATAAATTATTTTCCGACAATCCATACGTTTGTTGAATGTATGTCTGGCGCGTTGGTCTAGGTGCTTGATTCTCGCTTAAAGTGCGAGTGGTCCCGGGTTCAACACCCGGACGAGCCCACACTTTTTAACTTATTGCATTATGATGCCTGCATTTCAATTCAAGTTATGAAATTCGACAGAAAAACAATAATAGAAATTTTCACAATTATACTGACCGGTGATTTTGCGACCACATCGGAATGTGCCAACAAGTAGACAATAATGGCAATGAAATGGAGAATTCCCTGCAGTGCAAGGCAGTAAATCACAAATATGGTCACTCGCTTTGGCTGTTAGTTTACTCGAAAGTTTAAAGATGAGTTTTTAATTTCGTTTACTGAATCATTACCCTGAAATGGAATTGTATAATGATTTGCTAAATACTATTTTAAAACTTGTCAATTGAGTCGCAAAACTGAATAAAACTTATTTTTTTAAATTTCTCTCCTAACTCATTAGTCAGAATCGGCTCGTTGGTCTAGGGGTATGATTCTCGCTTTGGGTGCGAGAAGTCTCGGGGTCAAATCCCGGACGAGCCCATAATTTTACCAAACTTAGAAATATGGCTGCTGAAGATTCGACTTGCATCAATAAGGCAACCTTTGAACACTTTTAGAAAAGAGATATTTATAAATTATTTTCCGACAATCCATACGTTTGTTGAATGTATGTCTGGCTCGTTGGTCTAGGGGCATGATTCTCGCTTAGGGTGCGAGAGGTCCCGGGTTAAACTCCCGGACGAGCCCATAGTTTTTAACATATTGCATTATGATGCCTGCATTTCAATTCAAGTTATGAAATTCGACAGAAAAACAAAAATAGAAATTCTCACAATTATACTGACCGGGGATTTTGCGACCACATCGGAATGTGCCAACAAGTAGACAATCATGGCAATGAAATGGAGAATTCCCTGCAGTGCAAGGCAGTAAATCACAAATATGGTCACTCGCTTTGGTTGTTAGTTTACTCGAAAGGTTAAAGATCAGTTTTTGATTTCGTTTACTGAATCATTACACTGAAATGGAATTGTATAATGATTTGCTAAATACTATTTTAAAACTTGTCAATTGAGTCGCAAAACTAATAAAACTGATTTTTTAAAATTTCTCTCCTAACTCATTAGTCAGAATCGGCTCGTTGGTATAAGGGTATGATTCTCGCTTTGGGTGCGAGAGGTCGCGGGTTCAAATCCCGGACGAGCTCATAATTTTACCAAACTTAGAAAAATGGCTGCTGAAGATTCGACTTGCATCAATAAGGCAACCTTTGCACACTTTTAGAAAAGAGATATTTATAAATTATTTTCCGACAATCCATACGTTTGTTGAATGTATGTCTGGCTAGTTGGTCTAGGGGCATGATTCTCGCTTAGCGTGCGAGAGGTCCCGGGTTCAACTCCCGGACGAGCCCATAATTTTTAACATATTGCATTATGATGCCTGCATTTCAATTCAAGTTATGAAATTCGACAGAAAAAACAATAATAGAAATTCTCACAATTATACTGACCGGGGATTTTGCGACCACATCGGAATGTGCCAACAAGTAGACAATAATGGCAATGAAATGGAGAATTCCCTGCAGTGCAAGGCAGTAAATCATAAATATGGTCACTCGCTTTGGCTGTTAGTTTACTCGAAAGTTTAATGATGAGTTTTTAATTTCGTTTACTGAATCATTACCCTGAAATGGAATTGTATAATGATTTGCTAAATACTATTTTAAAACTTGTCAATTGAGTCGCAAAACTGAATAAAACTTATTTTTTTAAATTTCTCTCCTAACTCATTAGTCAGAATCGGCTCGTTGGTGTAGGGGTATGATTCTCGCTTTGGGTGCGAGAAGTCTCGGGGTCAAATCCCGGACGAGCCCCTAATTTTACCAAACTTAGAAATATGGCTGCTGAAGATTCGACTTGCATCAATAAGGCAACCTTTGAACACTTTTAGAAAAGAGATATTTATAATTTATTTTCCGACAATCCATACGTTTGTTGAATGTATGTCTGGCTCGTTGGTCTAGGGGCATGATTCTCGCTTAGGGTGCGAGAGGTCCCGGGTTAAACTCCCGGACGAGCCCATATTTTTTAACATATTGCATTATGATGCCTGCATTTCAATTCAAGTTATGAAATTCGACAGAAAAACAAAAATAGAAATTCTCACAATTATACTGACCGGGGATTTTGCGACCACATCGGAATGTGCCAACAAGTAGACAATCATGGCAATGAAATGGAGAATTCCCTGCAGTGCAAGGCAGTAAATCACAAATATAGTCACTCGCTGTGGATGTTAGTTTACTCGAAATTTAAAGATCAGTTTTTGATTTCGTTTACTGAATCATTATACTAAAATGGAATTGTATAAATATTTCTAAATACTATTTTAAAACTTGTCAATTGAGTCGCAAAACTGAATAAAACTGATTTTTTTTTAATTTCTCTTCTAACTCATTAGTCAGAATCGGCTCGTTGGTCTAGGGGTATGATTCTCGCTTTGGGTGCGAGAGGTCTCGGGTTAAAATACCGGACGAGCCCATAATTTTACCAAACTTAGAAAAATGGCTGCTGAAGATTCGACTTGCATCAATAAGGCAACGTTTACACACTTTTAGAAAAGAGATATTTATAAATTATTTTCCGACAATCCATACGTTTGTTGAATGTATATCTGGCGCGTTGGTCTAGGTGCATGATTCTCGCTTAAAGTGCGAGTGGTCCCGGGTTCAACACCCGGACGAGCCCACATTTTTTAACTTATTGCATTATGATGCCTGCATTTCAATTCAAGTTATGAAATTCGACAGAAAAACAATAATAGAAATTTTCACAATTATACTGACCGGTGATTTTGCGACCACATCGGAATGTGCCAACAAGTAGACAATAATGGCAATGAAATGGAGAATTCCCTGCAGTGCAAGGCAGTAAATCACAAATATGGTCACTCGCTTTGGCTGTTAGTTTTCTCGAAAGTTTAAAGATGAGTTTTTAATTTCGTTTACAGAATCATTACCCTGAAATGGAATTGTATAAAAATTTGCTAAATACTATTTTAAAACTTGTCAATTGTGTCGCAAAACTGAATAAAACTGATTTTTTTTAAATTTTCTACTTACTCATTAGTCAGAATCGGCTCGTTGGTCTAGGAGTATGATTCTCGCTTTGGGTGCGAGAGGCCTCGGGTTCAAATCCCGGACGAGCCCATAATTTTACCAAACTTAGAAAAATGGCTGCTGAAGATTCGACTTGCATCAATAAGGCAACCTTTGCACACTTTTAGAAAATAGATATTTATAAATTATTTTCCGACAATCCATTCGTTTGTGGAGCGTATGTCTGGCTCGATGGTCTAGGGGCATGATTTTCGCTTAGGGTGCGAGAGGTCACGGGTTCAACTCCCGGACGAGCCCATATTTTTTAACATACTGCATTATGATGCCTGCATTTCAATTCAAGTTATGAAATTCGACAGAAAAACAAAAATAGAAATTCTCACAATTATACTGACCGGGGATTTTGCGACCACATCGGAATGTGCCAACAAGTAGACAATCATGGCAATGAAATGGAGAATTCCCTGCAGTGCAAGGCAGTAAATCACAAATATGGTCACTCGCTTTGGTTGTTAGTTTACTCGAAAGTTTATAGATGAGTTTTTGATTTCGTTTACTGAATCATTACCCTGAAATGGAATTGTATAATGATTTGCTAAATACTATTTTAAAACTTGTCAATTGGGTCGCAAAACTAATAAAACTGATTTTTTAAAATTTCTCTCTTAACTCATTAGTCAGAATCGGCTCGTTGGTCTAGGGGTATGATTCTCGCTTGGGGTGCTAGAGGTCTCGGGTTCAAATCCCGGACGAGCCCCTAATTTTACCAAATTTAGAAAAATGGCTGCTGAAGATTCGACTTGCATGAATAAGGCAACCTTTGAACTCTTTTAGAAAAGAGATATTTATAAATTATTTTCCGACAATCCATACGCTTGTTGAATGTATGTCTGGCTTGTTGGTCTAGGGGCATGATTCTCGCTTAGGGTGCGAGAGGTTCCGGGTTCAACTCCCGGACGAGCCCATAATTCTTAACATATTGCATTATGATGCCTGCATTTCAATTCAAGTTATGAAATTCGACAGAAAAACAATAATAGAAATTCTCACAATTATACTGACCGGGGATTTTGCGACCACATCGGAATGTGCCAACAAGTAGACAATAATGGCAATGAAATGGGGAATTCCCTGCAGTGCAAGGCAGTAAATCACAAATATGGTCACTCGCTTTGGCTGTTAGTTTTCTCGAAAGTTTAAAGATGAGTTTTTAATTTCGTTTACTGAATCATTACCCTGAAATGGAATTGTATAAAGATTTGCTAAATACTATTTTAAAACTTGTCAATTGAGTCGCAAAACTGAATAAAACTGATTTTTTTTATTTCTCTCCTAACTCATTAGTCAGAATCGGCTCGTTGGTATAAGGGTATGATTCTCGCTTTGGGTGCGAGAGGTCGCGGGTTCAAATCCCGGACGAGCCCATAATTTTACCAAACTTAGAAAAATGGCTGCTGAAGATTCGACTTGCATCAATAAGGCAACCTTTGCACACTTTTAGAAAAGAGATATTTATAAATTATTTTCCGTCAATCCATACGTTTGTGGAGCGTATGTCTGGCTCGTTAGTCTAGGGGCATGATTCTCGCTTAGGATGCGAGAGGTCCCGGGTTCAACTCCCGGACGAGCCCATATTTTTTAACATACTGCATTATGATGCCTGCATTTCAATTTAAGTTATGAAATTCGACAGAAAAACAAAAATAGAAATTCTCACAATTATACTGAGCGGGGATTTTGCGACCACATCGGAATGTGCCAACAAGTAGACAATCATGGCAATGAAATGGAGAATTCCCTGCAGTGCAAGGCAGTAAATCACAAATATGGTCACTCGCTTTGGTTGTTAGTTTACTCGAAAGTTTATAGATGAGTTTTTGATTTCGTTTACTGAATCATTACCCTGAAATGGAATTGTATAATGATTTGCTAAATACTATTTTAAAACTTGTCAATTGGGTCGCAAAACTAATAAAACTGATTTTTTAAAATTTCTCTCTTAACTCATTAGTCAGAATCGGCTCGTTGGTCTAGGGGTATGATTCTCGCTTGGGGTGCTAGAGGTCTCGGGTTCAAATCCCGGACGAGCCCCTAATTTTACCAAATTTAGAAAAATGGCTGCTGAAGATTCGACTTGCATGAATAAGGCAACCTTTGAACTCTTTTAGAAAAGAGATATTTATAAATTATTTTCCGACAATCCATACGCTTGTTGAATGTATGTCTGGCTTGTTGGTCTAGGGGCATGATTCTCGCTTAGGGTGCGAGAGGTTCCGGGTTCAACTCCCGGACGAGCCCATAATTCTTAACATATTGCATTATGATGCCTGCATTTCAATTCAAGTTATGAAATTCGACAGAAAAACAATAATAGAAATTCTCACAATTATACTGACCGGGGATTTTGCGACCACATCGGAATGTGCCAACAAGTAGACAATAATGGCAATGAAATGGGGAATTCCCTGCAGTGCAAGGCAGTAAATCACAAATATGGTCACTCGCTTTGGCTGTTAGTTTTCTCGAAAGTTTAAAGATGAGTTTTTAATTTCGTTTACTGAATCATTACCCTGAAATGGAATTGTATAAAGATTTGCTAAATACTATTTTAAAACTTGTCAATTGAGTCGCAAAACTGAATAAAACTGATTTTTTTTATTTCTCTCCTAACTCATTAGTCAGAATCGGCTCGTTGGTATAAGGGTATGATTCTCGCTTTGGGTGCGAGAGGTCGCGGGTTCAAATCCCGGACGAGCCCATAATTTTACCAAACTTAGAAAAATGGCTGCTGAAGATTCGACTTGCATCAATAAGGCAACCTTTGCACACTTTTAGAAAAGAGATATTTATAAATTATTTTCCGTCAATCCATACGTTTGTGGAGCGTATGTCTGGCTCGTTAGTCTAGGGGCATGATTCTCGCTTAGGATGCGAGAGGTCCCGGGTTCAACTCCCGGACGAGCCCATATTTTTTAACATACTGCATTATGATGCCTGCATTTCAATTTAAGTTATGAAATTCGACAGAAAAACAAAAATAGAAATTCTCACAATTATACTGAGCGGGGATTTTGCGACCACATCGGAATGTGCCAACAAGTAGACAATCATGGCAATGAAATGGAGAATTCCCTGCAGTGCAAGGCAGTAAATCACAAATATGGTCACTCGCTTTGGTTGTTAGTTTACTCGAAAGTTTAAAGATGAGTTTTTGATTTCGTTTACTGAATCATTACCCTGAAATGGAATTGTATAAAGATTTGCTAAATACTATTTTAAAACTTGTCAATTGAGTCGCAAAACTGAATAAAACTGATTTTTTTTTATTTCTCTCCTAACTCATTAGTCAGAATCGGCTCGTTGGTATAAGGGTATGGTTCTCGCTTTGGGTGCGAGAGGTTCCGGGTTCAACTCCCGGACGAGCCTATAATTCTTAACATATTGCATTATGATGCCTGCATTTCAATTCAAGTTATGAAATTCGACAGAAAAACCAAAATAGAAATTCTCACAATTATACTGACCGGGGATTTTGCGACCACATCGGAATGTGCCAACAAGTAGACAATCATGGCAATGAAATGGAGAATTCCCTGCAGTGCAAGGCAGTAAATCACAAATATGGTCACTCGCTTTGTCTGTTAGTTTACTCGAAAGTTTAAAGATGAGTTTTTGATTTCGTTTACTGAATCATTACCCTGAAATGGAATTGTATGAAGATTTGCTAAATACTATTTTAAAACTTGTCAATTGAGTCGCAAAACTGAATAAAACTGATTTTTTTTAAATTTCTCTCTAACTCATTAGTCAGAATCGGCTCGTTGTTCTAGGGGTATGATTCTCGCTTTGGGTGCGAGAGGTCTCGGTTTCAAATCCCGGACGAGCCCCTAATTTTACCAAATTTAAAAAAATGGCTGCTGAAGATTCGACTTGCATCAATAAGGCAACCTTTGAACACTTTTAGAAAAGAGATATTTATAAATTATTTTCCGACAATCCATACGTTTGTTGAATGTATGTCTGGCTTGTTGGTCTAGGGGCATGATTCTCGCTTAGGGTGCGAGAGGTCCCGGGTTCAACTCCCGGACGAGCCCATATTTTTTAACATACTGCATTATGATGCCTGCATTTCAATTCAAGTTATGAAATTCGACAGAAAAACAAAAATAGAAATTCTCACAATTATACTGACCGGGGATTTTGCGACCACATCGGAATGTGCCAACAAGTAGACAATCATGGCAATGAAATGGAGAATTCCCTGCAGTGCAAGGCAGTAAATCACAAATATGGTCACTCGCTTTGGTTGTTAGTTTACTCGAAAGTTTAAAGATTAGTTTTTGATTTCGTTTACTGAATCATTACCCTGAAATGGAATTGTATAATGATTTGCTAAATACTATTTTAAAACTTGTCAATTGAGTCGCAAAACTAATAAAACTGATTTTTTAAAATTTCTCTCCTAACTCATTAGTCAGAATCTTCTCGTTGGTCTAGGGGTATGATTCTCGCTTTGGGTGCGAGAGGTCTCGGGTTCAAATCCCGGACGAGCCCCTAATTTTACCAAATTTAGAAAAATGGCTGCTGAAGATTCGACTTGCATCAATAAGGCAACCTTTGAACTCTTTTAGAAAAGAGATATTTATAAATTATTTTCCAACAATCCATACGTTTGTTGAATGTATGTCTGGCTTGTTGGTCTAGGGGCATAATTCTCGCTTAGGGTGCGAGAGGTCTCGGGTTCAACTCCCTGACGAGCCCATAATTTTTAACATATTGCATTATGATGCCTTCATTTCAATTCAAGTTATGAAATTCGACAAAAAAACAATAATAGAAATTCTCACAATTATACTGACCGGGGATTTTGCAACCACATCGGAATGTGCCAACAAGTAGCCATAATTTTACCAAACTTAGAAAAATGGCTGCTGAAGATTCGACTTGCATCAATAAGGCAACCTTTGAACACTTTTAGAAAAGAGATATTTATAAATTATTTTCCGACAATCCATACGTTTGTTGAATGTATGTCTGGCTTGTTGGTCTAGGGGCATGATTCTCGCTTAGGGTGCGAGAGGTCCCGGGTTCAACTGCCGGACGAGCCCATAATTTTTAACATATTGCATTATGATGCCTGCATTTCAATTCAAGTTATGAAATTCGACAGAAAAACAATAATAGAAATTCTCACAATTATACTGACCGGGGATTTTGCGACCACATCGGAATGTGCCAACAAGTAGACAATAATGGCAATGAAATGGGGAATTCCCTGCAGTGCAAGGCAGTAAATCACAAATATGGTCACTCGCTTTGGCTGTTAGTTTTCTCGAAAGTTTAAAGATGAGTTTTTAATTTCGTTTACTGAATCATTACCCTGAAATGGAATTGTATAAAGATTTGCTAAATACTATTTTAAAACTTGTCAATTGAGTCGCAAAACTGAATAAAACTGATTTTTTTTTTATTTCTCTCCTAACTCATTAGTCAGAATCGGCTCGTTGGTATAAGGGTATGGTTCTCGCTTTGGGTGCGAGAGGTCGCGGGTTCAAATCCCGGACGAGCCCATAATTTTACCAAACTTAGAAAAATGGCTGCTGAAGATTCGACTTGCATCAATAAGGCAACCTTTGCACACTTTTAGAAAAGAGATATTTATAAATTATTTTCCGACAATCCATACGTTTGTGGAGCGTATGTCTGGCTCGTTGGTCTAGGGGCATGATTCTCGCTTAGGATGCGAGAGGTCCCGGGTTCAACTCCCGGACGAGCCCATACTTTTTAACATACTGCATTATGATGCCTGCATTTCAATTCAAGTTATGAAATTCGACAGAAAAACAAAAATAGAAATTCTCACAATTATACTGACCGGGGATTTTGCGACCACATCGGAATGTGCCAACAAGTAGACAATCATGGCAATGAAATGGAGAATTCCCTGCAGTGCAAGGCAGTAAATCACAAATATGGTCACTCGCTTTGGTTGTTAGTTTACTCGAAAGTTTATAGATGAGTTTTTGATTTCGTTTACTGAATCATTACCCTGAAATGGAATTGTATAATGATTTGCTAAATACTATTTTAAAACTTGTCAATTGGGTCGCAAAACTAATAAAACTGATTTTTTAAAATTTCTCTCTTAACTCATTAGTCAGAATCGGCTCGTTGGTCTAGGGGTATGATTCTCGCTTTGGGTGCTAGAGGTCTCGGGTTCAAATCCCGGACGAGCCCCTAATTTTACCAAATTTAGAAAAATGGCTGCTGAAGATTCGACTTGCATCAATAAGGCAACCTTTGAACTCTTTTAGAAAAGAGATATTTATAAATTATTTTCCGACAATCCATACGCTTGTTGAATGTATGTCTGGCTTGTTGGTCTAGGGGCATGATTCTCGCTTAGGGTGCGAGAGGTTCCGGGTTCAACTCCCGGACGAGCCCATAATTCTTAACATATTGCATTATGATGCCTGCATTTCAATTCAAGTTATGAAATTCGACAGAAAAACAATAATAGAAATTCTCACAATTATACTGACCGGGGATTTTGCGACCACATCGGAATGTGCCAACAAGTAGACAATAATGGCAATGAAATGGGGAATTCCCTGCAGTGCAAGGCAGTAAATCACAAATATGGTCACTCGCTTTGGCTGTTAGTTTTCTCGAAAGTTTAAAGATGAGTTTTTAATTTCGTTTACTGAATCATTACCCTGAAATGGAATTGTATAAAGATTTGCTAAATACTATTTTAAAACTTGTCAATTGAGTCGCAAAACTGAATAAAACTGATTTTTTTTATTTCTCTCCTAACTCATTAGTCAGAATCGGCTCGTTGGTATAAGGGTATGATTCTCGCTTTGGGTGCGAGAGGTCGCGGGTTCAAATCCCGGACGAGCCCATAATTTTACCAAACTTAGAAAAATGGCTGCTGAAGATTCGACTTGCATCAATAAGGCAACCTTTGCACACTTTTAGAAAAGAGATATTTATAAATTATTTTCCGTCAATCCATACGTTTGTGGAGCGTATGTCTGGCTCGTTAGTCTAGGGGCATGATTCTCGCTTAGGATGCGAGAGGTCCCCGGGTTCAACTCCCGGACGAGCCCATATTTTTTAACATACTGCATTATGATGCCTGCATTTCAATTCAAGTTATGAAATTCGACAGAAAAACAAAAATAGAAATTCTCACAATTATACTGACCGGGGATTTTGCGACCACATCGGAATGTGCCAACAAGTAGACAATCATGGCAATGAAATGGAGAATTCCCTGCAGTGCAAGGCAGTAAATCACAAATATGGTCACTCGCTTTGGTTGTTAGTTTACTCGAAAGTTTAAAGATGAGTTTTTGATTTCGTTTACTGAATCATTACCCTGAAATGGAATTGTATAAAGATTTGCTAAATACTATTTTAAAACTTGTCAATTGAGTCGCAAAACTGAATAAAACTGATTTTTTTTTATTTCTCTCCTAACTCATTAGTCAGAATCGGCTCGTTGGTATAAGGGTATGGTTCTCGCTTTGGGTGCGAGAGGTCGCGGGTTCAAATCCCGGACGAGCCCATAATTTTACCAAACTTAGAAAAATGGCTGCTGAAGATTCGACTTGCATCAATAAGGCAACCTTTGCACACTTTTAGAAAAGAGATATTTATAAATTATTTTCCGACAATCCATACGTTTGTGGAGCGTATGTCTGGCTCGTTGGTCAAGGGGCATGATTCTCGCTTAGGGTGCGAGAGGTCCCGGGTTCAACTCCCGGACGAGCCCATATTTTTTAACATACTGCATTATGATGCCTGCATTTCAATTCAAGTTATGAAATTCGACAGAAAAACAAAAATAGAAATTCTCACAATTGTACTGACCGGGGATTTTGCGACCACATCGGAATGTGCCAACAAGTAGACAATCATGGCAATGAAATGGAGAATTCCCTGCAGTGCAAGGCAGTAAATCACAAATATGGTCACTCGCTTTGGTTGTTAGTTTACTCGAAAGTTTAAAGATGAGTTTTTGATTTCGTTTACTGAATCATTACCCTGAAATGGAATTGTATAATGATTTGCTAAATACTATTTTAAAACTTGTCAATTGAGTCGCAAAACTAATAAAACTGATTTTTTAAAATTTCTCTCCTAACTCATTAGTCAGAATCGGCTCGTTGGTCTAGGGGTATGATTCTCGCTTTGGGTGCGAGAGGTCTCGGTTTCAAATCCCGGACGAGCCCCTAATTTTACCAAATTTAGAAAAATGGCTGCTGAAGATTCGACTTGCATCAATAAGGCAACCTTTGAACTCTTTTAGAAAAGAGATATTTATAAATTATTTTCCGACAATCCATACGCTTGTTGAATGTATGTCTGGCTCGTTGGTCTAGGGGCATGATTCTCGCTTAGGGTGCGAGAGGTCCCGGGTTCAACTCCCGGTCGAGCCCACATTTTTTAACATACTGCATTATGATGCCTGCATTTCAATTCAAGTTATGAAATTCGACAGAAAAACAAAAATAGAAATTCTCACAATTATACTGACCGGGGATTTTGCGACCACATCGGAATGTGCCAACAAGTAGACAATCATGGCAATGAAATGGAGAATTCCCTGCAGTGCAAGGCAGTAAATCACAAATATGGTCACTCGCTTTGGTTGTTAGTTTACTCGAAAGTTTAAAGATGAGTTTTTGATTTCGTTTACTGAATCATTACCCTGAAATGGAATTGTATAATGATTTGCTAAATACTATTTTAAAACTTGTCAATTGAGTCGCAAAACTAATAAAACTGATTTTTTAAAATTTCTCTCCTAACTCATTAGTCAGAATCGGCTCGTTGGTATAAGGGTATGATTCTCGCTTTGGGTGCTAGAGGTCTCGGTTTCAAATCCCGGACGAGCCCCTAATTTTACCAAACTTAGAAAAATGGCTGCTGAAGATTCGACTTGCATCAATAAGGCAACCTTTGAACTCTTTTAGAAAAGAGATATTTATAAATTATTTTCCGACAATCCATACGCTTGTTGAATGTATGTCTGGCTTGTTGGTCTAGGGGCATGATTCTCGCTTATGGTGCGAGAGGTCCCGGGTTCAACTCCCTGACGAGCCCATAATTTTTAACATATTGCATTATGATGCCTTCATTTCAATTCAAGTTATGAAATTCGACAGAAAAACAATAATAGAAATTCTCACAATTATACTGACCGGGGATTTTGCGACCACATCGGAATGTGCCAACAAGTAGACAATAATGGCAATGAAATGGGGAATTCCCTGCAGTGCAAGGCAGTAAATCACAAATATGGTCACTCGCTGTGGCTGTTAGTTTTCTCGAAAGTTTAAAGATGAGTTTTTAATTTTGTTTACTGAATCATTACCCTGAAATGGAATTGTATAAAGATTTGCTAAATACTATTTTAAAACTTGTCAATTGAGTCGCAAAACTGAATAAAACTGATTTTTTAAAATTTCTCTCCTAACTCATTAGTCAGAATCGGCTCGTTGGTATAAGGGTATGATTCTCGCTTTGGGTGCGAGAGGTCGCGGGTTCAAATCCCGGACGAGCCCATAATTTTACCAAACTTAGAAAAATGGCTGCTGAAGATTCGACTTGCATCAATAAGGCAACCTTTGCACACTTTTAGAAAAGAGATATTTATAAATTATTTTCCGACAATCCATACGTTTGTGGAGCGTATGTCTGGCTCGTTGGTCTAGGGGCATGATTCTCGCTTAGGGTGCGAGAGGTCCCGGGTTCAACTCCCGGACGAGCCCACATTTTTTAACATACTGCATTATGATGCCTGCATTTCAATTCAAGTTATGAAATTCGACAGAAAAACAAAAATAGAAATTCTCACAATTATACTGACCGGGGAGTTTGCGACCACATCGGAATGTGCCAACAAGTAGACAATCATGGCAATGAAATGGAGAATTCCCTGCAGTGCAAGGCAGTAAATCACAAATATGGTCACTCGCTTTGGTTGTTAGTTTACTCGAAAGTTTAAAGATGAGTTTTTGATTTCGTTTACTGAATCATTACCCTGAAATGGAATTGTATAATGATTTGCTAAATACTATTTTAAAACTTGTCAATTGAGTCGCAAAACTAATAAAACTGATTTTTTAAAATTTCTCACCTAACTCATTAGTCAGAATCGGCTCGTTGGTATAAGGGTATGATTCTCGCTTTGGGTGCGAGAGGTCGCGGGTTCAAATCCCGGACGAGCCCATAATTTTACCAAACTTAGAAAAATGGCTGCTGAAGATTCGACTTGCATCAATAAGGCAACCTTTGCACACTTTTAGAAAAGAGATATTTATAAATTATTTTCCGACAATCCATACGTTTGTGGAGCGTATGTCTGGCTCGTTGGTCTAGGGGCATGATTCTCGCTTAGGGTGCGAGAGGTCCCGGGTTCAACTCCCGGACGAGCCCATATTTTTTAACATACTGCATTATGATGCCTGCATTTCAATTCAAGTTATGAAATTCGACAGAAAAACAAAAATAGAAATTCTCACAATTATACTGACCGGGGATTTTGCGACCACATCGGAATGTGCCAACAAGTAGACAATCATGGCAATGAAATGGAGAATTCCCTGCAGTGCAAGGCAGTAAATCACAAATATGGTCACTCGCTTTGGTTGTTAGTTTACTCGAAAGTTTAAAGATGAGTTTTTGATTTCGTTTACTGAATCATTACCCTGAAATGGAATTGTATAATGATTTGCTAAATACTATTTTAAAACTTGTCAATTGAGTCGCAAAACTAATAAAACTGATTTTTTAAAATTTCTCTCCTAACTCATTAGTCAGAATCGGCTCGTTGGTATAAGGGTATGATTCTCGCTTTGGGTGCTAGAGGTCTCGGTTTCAAATCCCGGACGAGCCCCTAATTTTACCAAACTTAGAAAAATGGCTGCTGAAGATTCGACTTGCATCAATAAGGCAACCTTTGAACTCTTTTAGAAAAGAGATATTTATAAATTATTTTCCGACAATCCATACGCTTGTTGAATGTATGTCTGTCTTGTTGGTCTAGGGGCATGATTCTTGCTTATGGTGCGAGAGGTCCCGGGTTCAACTCCCTGACGAGCCCATAATTTTTAACATATTGCATTATGATGCCTTCATTTCAATTCAAGTTATGAAATTCGACAGAAAATAATAATAGAAATTCTCACAATTATACTGACCGGAGATTTTGCGACCACATCGGAATGTGCCAACAAGTAGACAATAATGGCAATGAAATGGGGAATTCCCTGCAGTGCAAGGCAGTAAATCACAAATATGGTCACTCGCTGTGGCTGTTAGTTTTCTCGAAAGTTTAAAGATGAGTTTTTAATTTTGTTTACTGAATCATTACCCTGAAATGGAATTGTATAAAGATTTGCTAAATACTATTTTAAAACTTGTCAATTGAGTCGCAAAACTGAATAAAACTGATTTTTTTTTTATTTCTCTCCTAACTCATTAGTCAGAATCGGCTCGTTGGTATAAGGGTATGATTCTCGCTTTGGGTGCGAGAGGTCTCGGTTTCAAATCCCGGACGAGCCCCTAATTTTACCAAATTTAGAAAAATGGCTGCTGAGGATTCGACTTGCATCAATAAGGCAACCTTTGAACTCTTTTAGAAAAGAGATATTTATAAATTATTTTCCGACAATCCATACGCTTGTTGAATGTATGTCTGGCTTGTAGGTCTAGGGGCATGATTCTCGCTTAGGGTGCGAGAGGTCCCGGGTTCAACTCCCGGACGAGCCCATGTTTTTTAACATACTGCATTATGATGCCTGCATTTCAATTCAAGTTATGAAATTCGACAGAAAAACAAAAATAGAAATTCTCACAATTATACTGACCGGGGATTTTGCGACCACATCGGAATGTGCCAACAAGTAGACAATCATGGCAATGAAATGGAGAATTCCCTGCAGTGCAAGGCAGTAAATCACAAATATGGTCACTCGCTTTGGTTGTTAGTTTACTCGAAAGTTTAAAGATGAGTTTTTGATTTCGTTTACTGAATCATTACCCTGAAATGGAATTGTATAATGATTTGCTAAATACTATTTTAAAACTTGTCAATTGAGTCGCAAAACTAATAAAACTGATTTTTTAAAATTTCTCTCCTAACTCATTAGTCAGAATCGGCTCGTTGGTATAAGGGTATGATTCTCGCTTTGGGTGCTAGAGGTCTCGGTTTCAAATCCCGGACGAGCCCCTAATTTTACCAAACTTAGAAAAATGGCTGCTGAAGATTCGACTTGCATCAATAAGGCAACCTTTGAACTCTTTTAGAAAAGAGATATTTATAAATTATTTTCCGACAATCCATACGCTTGTTGAATGTATGTCTGGCTTGTTGGTCTAGGGGCATGATTCTCGCTTATGGTGCGAGAGGTCCCGGGTTCAACTCCCTGACGAGCCCATAATTTTTAACATATTGCATTATGATGCCTTCATTTCAATTCAAGTTATGAAATTCGACAGAAAAACAATAATAGAAATTCTCACAATTATACTGACCGGGGATTTTGCGACCACATCGGAATGTGCCAACAAGTAGACAATAATGGCAATGAAATGGGGAATTCCCTGCAGTGCAAGGCAGTAAATCACAAATATGGTCACTCGCTGTGGCTGTTAGTTTTCTCGAAAGTTTAAAGATGAGTTTTTAATTTTGTTTACTGAATCATTACCCTGAAATGGAATTGTATAAAGATTTGCTAAATACTATTTTAAAACTTGTCAATTGAGTCGCAAAACTGAATAAAACTGATTTTTTTTTTATTTCTCTCCTAACTCATTAGTCAGAATCGGCTCGTTGGTATAAGGGTATGATTCTCGCTTTGGGTGCGAGAGGTCGCGGGTTCAAATCCCGGACGAGCCCATAATTTTACCAAATTTAGAAAAATGGCTGCTGAAGATTCGACTTGCATCAATAAGGCAACCTTTGAACTCTTTTAGAAAAGAGATATTTATAAATTATTTTCCGACAATCCATACGCTTGTTGAATGTATGTCTGGCTTGTAGGTCTAGGGGCATGATTCTCGCTTAGGGTGCGAGAGGTCCCGGGTTCAACTCCCGGACGAGCCCATATTTTTTAACATACTGCATTATGATGCCTGCATTTCAATTCAAGTTATGAAATTCGATAGAAAAACAAAAATAGAAATTTTCACAATTATACTGACCGGGGATTTTGCGACCACATCGGAATGTGCCAACAAGTAGACAATAATGGCAATGAAATGGGGAATTCCCTGCAGTGCAAGGCAGTAAATCACAAATATGGTCACTCGCTGTGGCTGTTAGTTTTCTCGAAAGTTTAAAGATGAGTTTTTAATTTTGTTTACTGAATCATTACCCTGAAATGGAATTGTATAAAGATTTGCTAAATACTATTTTAAAACTTGTCAATTGAGTCGCAAAACTGAATAAAACTGATTTTTTTTTATTTCTCTCCTAACTCATTAGTCAGAATCGGCTCGTTGGTATAAGGGTATGATTCTCGCTTTGGGTGCGAGAGGTCGCGGGTTCAAATCCCGGACGAGCCCATAATTTTACCAAATTTAGAAAAATGGCTGCTGAAGATTCGACTTGCATCAATAAGGCAACCTTTGAACTCTTTTAGAAAAGAGATATTTATAAATTATTTTCCGACAATCCATACGCTTGTTGAATGTATGTCTGGCTTGTAGGTCTAGGGGCATGATTCTCGCTTAGGGTGCGAGAGGTCCCGGGTTCAACTCCCGGACGAGCCCATATTTTTTAACATACTGCATTATGATGCCTGCATTTCAATTCAAGTTATGAAATTCGACAGAAAAACAAAAATAGAAATTCTCACAATTATACTGACCGGGGATTTTGCGACCACATCGGAATGTGCCAACAAGTAGACAATCATGGCAATGAAATGGAGAATTCCCTGCAGTGCAAGGCAGTAAATCACAAATATGGTCACTCGCTTTGGTTGTTAGTTTACTCGAAAGTTTAAAGATGAGTTTTTGATTTCGTTTACTGAATCATTACCCTGAAATGGAATTGTATAATGATTTGCTAAATACTATTTTAAAACTTGTCAATTGAGTCGCAAAACTAATAAAACTGATTTTTTAAAATTTCTCTCCTAACTCATTAGTCAGAATCGGCTCGTTGGTATAAGGGTATGATTCTCGCTTTGGGTGCTAGAGGTCTCGGTTTCAAATCCCGGACGAGCCCCTAATTTTACCAAACTTAGAAAAATGGCTGCTGAAGATTCGACTTGCATCAATAAGGCAACCTTTGAACTCTTTTAGAAAAGAGATATTTATAAATTATTTTCCGACAATCCATACGCTTGTTGAATGTATGTCTGGCGCGTTGGTCTAGGTGCATGATTCTCGCTTAAAGTGCGAGTGGTCCCGGGTTCAACACTCGGACGAGCCCATAGTTTTTAACATATTGCATTATGATGCCTGCATTTCAATTCAAGTTATGAAATTCGACAGAAAAACAAAAATAGAAATTCTCACAATTATACTGACCGTGGATTTTGCGACCACATCGGAATGTGCCAACAAGTAGACAATCATGGCAATGAAATGGAGAATTCCCTGCAGTGCAAGGCAGTAAATCACAAATATGGTCACTCGCTTTGGTTGTTAGTTTACTCGAAAGTTTAAAGATGAGTTTTTGATTTCGTTTACTGAATCATTACCCTGAAATGGAATTGTATAATGATTTGCTAAATACTATTTTAAAACTTGTCAATTGAGTCGCAAAACTAATAAAACTGATTTTTTAAAATTTCTCTCCTAACTCATTAGTCAGAATCGGCTCGTTGGTATAAGGGTATGATTCTCGCTTTGGGTGCGAGAGGTCGCGGGTTCAAATCCCGGACGAGCCCATAATTTTACCAAACTTAGAAAAATGGCTGCTGAAGATTCGACTTGCATCAATAAGGCAACCTTTGCACACTTTTAGAAAAGAGATATTTATAAATTATTTTCCGACAATCCATACGTTTGTGGAGCGTATGTCTGGCTCGTTGGTCTAGGGGCATGATTCTCGCTTATGGTGCGAGAGGTCCCGGGTTCAACTCCCGGACGAGCCCATATTTTTTAACATACTGCATTATGATGCCTGCATTTCAATTCAAGTTATGAAATTCGACAGAAAAACAAAAATAGAAATTCTCACAATTATACTGACCGGGGATTTTGCGACCACATCGGAATGTGCCAACAAGTAGACAATCATGGCAATGAAATGGAGAATTCCCTGCAGTGCAAGGCAGTAAATCACAAATATGGTCACTCGCTTTGGTTGTTAGTTTACTCGAAAGTTTAAAGATGAGTTTTTGATTTCGTTTACTGAATCATTACCCTGAAATGGAATTGTATAATGATTTGCTAAATACTATTTTAAAACTTGTCAATTGAGTCGCAAAACTAATAAAACTGATTTTTTAAAATTTCTCTCCTAACTCATTAGTCAGAATCGGCTCGTTGGTCTAGGGGTATGATTCTTGCTTTGGGTGCGAGAGGTCTCGGGTTCAAACCCCGGACGAGCCCCTAATTTTACCAAATTTAGAAAAATGGCTGCTGAAGATTCGACTTGCATCAATAAGGCAACATTTGAACACTTTTAGAAAAGAGATATTTATAAATTATTTTCCGACAATCCATACGTTTGTTGAATGTATGTCTGGCTTGTTGGTCTAGGGGCATGATTCTCGCTTAGGGTGCGAGAGGTCCCGGGTTCAACTCCCGGACGAGCCCATAATTTTTAACATATTGCATTATGATGCCTGCATTTCAATTCAAGTTATGAAATTCGACAGAAAAACAAAAATAGAAATTCTCACAATTATACTGACCGGGGATTTTGCGACCATATCGGAATGTGCCAACAAGTAGACAATAATGGCAATGAAATGGGGAATTCCCTGCAGTGCAAGGCAGTAAATCACAAATATGGTCACTCGCTTTGGTTGTTAGTTTACTCGAAAGTTTAAAGATGAGTTTTTGATTTCGTTTACTGAATCATTACCCTGAAATGGAATTGTATAATGATTTGCTAAATACTATTTTAAAACTTGTCAATTGAGTCGCAAAACTAATAAAACTGATTTTTTAAAATTTCTCTCCTAACTCATTAGTCAGAATCGGCTCGTTGGTATAAGGGTATGATTCTCGCTTTGGGTGCGAGAGGTCGCGGGTTCAAATCCCGGACGAGCCCATAATTTTACCAAACATAGAAAAATGGCTGCTGAAGATTCGACTTGCATCAATAAGGCAACCTTTGCACACTTTTAGAAAAGAGATATTTATAAATTATTTTCCGACAATCCATACGTTTGTGGAGCGTATGTCTGGCTCGTTGGTCAAGGGGCATGATTCTCGCTTAGGGTGCGAGAGGTCCCGGGTTCAACTCCCGGACGAGCCCATATTTTTTAACATACTGCATTATGATGCCTGCATTTCAATTCAAGTTATGAAATTCGACAGAAAAACAAAAATAGAAATTCTCACAATTGTACTGACCGGGGATTTTGCGACCACATCGGAATGTGCCAACAAGTAGACAATCATGGCAATGAAATGGAGAATTCCCTGCAGTGCAAGGCAGTAAATCACAAATATGGTCACTCGCTTTGGTTGTTAGTTTACTCGAAAGTTTAAAGATGAGTTTTTGATTTCGTTTACTGAATCATTACCCTGAAATGGAATTGTATAATGATTTGCTAAATACTATTTTAAAACTTGTCAATTGAGTCGCAAAACTAATAAAACTGATTTTTTAAAATTTCTCTCCTAACTCATTAGTCAGAATCGGCTCGTTGGTCTAGGGGTATGATTCTCGCTTTGGGTGCGAGAGGTCTCGGTTTCAAATCCCGGACGAGCCCCTAATTTTACCAAATTTAGAAAAATGGCTGCTGAAGATTCGACTTGCATCAATAAGGCAACCTTTGAACTCTTTTAGAAAAGAGATATTTATAAATTATTTTCCGACTTTCCATACGCTTGTTGAATGTATGTCTGGCTTGTAGGTCTAGGGGCATGATTCTCGCTTAGGGTGCGAGAGGTCCCGGGTTCAACTCCCGGACGAGCCCATATTTTTTAACATACTGCATTATGATGCCTGCATTTCAATTCAAGTTATGAAATTCGACAGAAAAACAAAAATAGAAATTCTCACAATTATACTGACCGGGGATTTTGCGACCACATCGGAATGTGCCAACAAGTAGACAATCATGGCAATGAAATGGAGAATTCCCTGCAGTGCAAGGCAGTAAATCACAAATATGGTCACTCGCTTTGGTTGTTAGTTTACTCGAAAGTTTAAAGATGAGTTTTTGATTTCGTTTACTGAATCATTACCCTGAAATGGAATTGTATAATGATTTGCTAAATACTATTTTAAAACTTGTCAATTGAGTCGCAAAACTAATAAAACTGATTTTTTAAAATTTCTCTCCTAACTCATTAGTCAGAATCGGCTCGTTGGTATAAGGGTATGATTCTCGCTTTGGGTGCGAGAGGTCGCGGGTTCAAATCCCGGACGAGCCCATAATTTTACCAAACTTAGAAAAATGGCTGCTGAAGATTCGACTTGCATCAATAAGGCAACCTTTGCACACTTTTAGAAAAGAGATATTTATAAATTATTTTCCGACAATCCATACGTTTGTGGAGCGTATGTCTGGCTCGTTGGTCTAGGGGCATGATTCTCGCTTAGGGTGCGAGAGGTCCCGGGTTCAACTCCCGGTCGAGCCCATATTTTTTAACATACTGCATTATGATGCCTGCATTTCAATTCAAGTTATGAAATTCGACAGAAAAACAAAAATAGAAATTCTCACAATTATACTGACCGGGGATTTTGCGACCACATCGGAATGTGCCAACAAGTAGACAATCATGGCAATGAAATGGAGAATTCCCTGCAGTGCAAGGCAGTAAATCACAAATATGGTCACTCGCTTTGGTTGTTAGTTTACTCGAAAGTTTAAAGATGAGTTTTTGATTTCGTTTACTGAATCATTACCCTGAAATGGAATTGTATAATGATTTGCTAAATACTATTTTAAAACTTGTCAATTGAGTCGCAAAACTAATAAAACTGATTTTTTAAAATTTCTCTCCTAACTCATTAGTCAGAATCGGCTCGTTGGTATAAGGGTATGATTCTCGCTTTGGGTGCTAGAGGTCTCGGTTTCAAATCCCGGACGAGCCCCTAATTTTACCAAACTTAGAAAAATGGCTGCTGAAGATTCGACTTGCATCAATAAGGCAACCTTTGAACTCTTTTAGAAAAGAGATATTTATAAATTATTTTCCGACAATCCATACGCTTGTTGAATGTATGTCTGGCTTGTTGGTCTAGGGGCATGATTCTCGCTTATGGTGCGAGAGGTCCCGGGTTCAACTCCCTGACGAGCCCATAATTTTTAACATATTGCATTATGATGCCTTCATTTCAATTCAAGTTATGAAATTCGACAGAAAAACAATAATAGAAATTCTCACAATTATATTGACCGGGGATTTTGCGACCACATCGGAATGTGCCAACAAGTAGACAATAATGGCAATGAAATGGGGAATTCCCTGCAGTGCAAGGCAGTAAATCACAAATATGGTCACTCGCTGTGGCTGTTAGTTTTCTCGAAAGTTTAAAGATGAGTTTTTAATTTTGTTTACTGAATCATTACCCTGAAATGGAATTGTATAAAGATTTGCTAAATACTATTTTAAAACTTGTCAATTGAGTCGCAAAACTGAATAAAACTGATTTTTTTTATTTCTCTCCTAACTCATTAGTCAGAATCGGCTCGCTGGTATAAGGGTATGATTCTCGCTTTGGGTGCGAGAGGTCGCGGGTTCAAATCCCGGACGAGCCCATAATTTTACCAAACTTAGAAAAATGGCTGCTGAAGATTCGACTTGCATCAATAAGGCAACCTTTGCACACTTTTAGAAAAGAGATATTTATAAATTATTTTCCGACAATCCATACGTTTGTGGAGCGTATGTCTGGCTCGTTGGTCTAGGGGCATGATTCTCGCTTAGGGTGCGAGAGGTCCCGGGTTCAACTCCCGGACGAGCCCATATTTTTTAACATACTGCATTTCAATTCAAGTTATGAAATTCGACAGAAAAACAAAAATAGAAATTCTCACAATTATACTGACCGGGGATTTTGCGACCACATCGGAATGTGCCAACAAGTAGACAATCATGGCAATGAAATGGAGAATTCCCTGCAGTGCAAGGCAGTAAATCACAAATATGGTCACTCGCTTTGGTTGTTAGTTTACTCGAAAGTTTAAAGATGAGTTTTTGATTTCGTTTACTGAATCATTACCCTGAAATGGAATTGTATAATGATTTGCTAAATACTATTTTAAAACTTGTCAATTGAGTCGCAAAACTAATAAAACTGATTTTTTAAAATTTCTCACCTAACTCATTAGTCAGAATCGGCTCGTTGGTATAAGGGTATGATTCTCGCTTTGGGTGCGAGAGGTCGCGGGTTCAAATCCCGGACGAGCCCATAATTTTACCAAACTTAGAAAAATGGCTGCTGAAGATTCGACTTGCATCAATAAGGCAACCTTTGCACACTTTTAGAAAAGAGATATTTATAAATTATTTTCCGACAATCCATACGTTTGTGGAGCGTATGTCTGGCTCGTTGGTCTAGGGGCATGATTCTCGCTTAGGGTGCGAGAGGTCCCGGGTTCAACTCCCGGACGAGCCCATATTTTTTAACATACTGCATTATGATGCCTGCATTTCAATTCAAGTTATGAAATTCGACAGAAAAACAAAAATAGAAATTCTCACAATTATACTGACCGGGGATTTTGCGACCACATCGGAATGTGCCAACAAGTAGACAATCATGGCAATGAAATGGAGAATTCCCTGCAGTGCAAGGCAGTAAATCACAAATATGGTCACTCGCTTTGGTTGTTAGTTTACTCGAAAGTTTAAAGATGAGTTTTTGATTTCGTTTACTGAATCATTACCCTGAAATGGAATTGTATAATGATTTGCTAAATACTATTTTAAAACTTGTCAATTGAGTCGCAAAACTAATAAAACTGATTTTTTAAAATTTCTCTCCTAACTCATTAGTCAGAATCGGCTCGTTGGTATAAGGGTATGATTCTCGCTTTGGGTGCTAGAGGTCTCGGTTTCAAATCCCGGACGAGCCCCTAATTTTACCAAACTTAGAAAAATGGCTGCTGAAGATTCGACTTGCATCAATAAGGCAACCTTTGAACTCTTTTAGAAAAGAGATATTTATAAATTATTTTCCGACAATCCATACGCTTGTTGAATGTATGTCTGTCTTGTTGGTCTAGGGGCATGATTCTTGCTTATGGTGCGAGAGGTCCCGGGTTCAACTCCCTGACGAGCCCATAATTTTTAACATATTGCATTATGATGCCTTCATTTCAATTCAAGTTATGAAATTCGACAGAAAATAATAATAGAAATTCTCACAATTATACTGACCGGAGATTTTACGACCACATCGGAATGTGCCAACAAGTAGACAATAATGGCAATGAAATGGGGAATTCCCTGCAGTGCAAGGCAGTAAATCACAAATATGGTCACTCGCTGTGGCTGTTAGTTTTCTCGAAAGTTTAAAGATGAGTTTTTAATTTTGTTTACTGAATCATTACCCTGAAATGGAATTGTATAAAGATTTGCTAAATACTATTTTAAAACTTGTCAATTGAGTCGCAAAACTGAATAAAACTGATTTTTTTTTTATTTCTCTCCTAACTCATTAGTCAGAATCGGCTCGTTGGTATAAGGGTATGATTCTCGCTTTGGGTGCGAGAGGTCTCGGTTTCAAATCCCGGACGAGCCCCTAATTTTACCAAATTTAGAAAAATGGCTGCTGAAGATTCGACTTGCATCAATAAGGCAACCTTTGAACTCTTTTAGAAAAGAGATATTTATAAATTATTTTCCGACAATCCATACGCTTGTTGAATGTATGTCTGGCTTGTAGGTCTAGGGGCATGATTCTCGCTTAGGGTGCGAGAGGTCCCGGGTTCAACTCCCGGACGAGCCCATGTTTTTTAACATACTGCATTATGATGCCTGCATTTCAATTCAAGTTATAAAATTCGACAGAAAAACAAAAATAGAAATTCTCACAATTATACTGACCGGAGATTTTGCGACCACATCGGAATGTGCCAACAAGTAGACAATAATGGCAATGAAATGGGGAATTCCCTGCAGTGCAAGGCAGTAAATCACAAATATGGTCACTCGCTGTGGCTGTTAGTTTTCTCGAAAGTTTAAAGATGAGTTTTTAATTTTGTTTACTGAATCATTACCCTGAAATGGAATTGTATAAAGATTTGCTAAATACTATTTTAAAACTTGTCAATTGAGTCGCAAAACTGAATAAAACTGATTTTTTTTTTATTTCTCTCCTAACTCATTAGTCAGAATCGGCTCGTTGGTATAAGGGTATGATTCTCGCTTTGGGTGCGAGAGGTCTCGGTTTCAAATCCCGGACGAGCCCCTAATTTTACCAAATTTAGAAAAATGGCTGCTGAAGATTCGACTTGCATCAATAAGGCAACCTTTGAACTCTTTTAGAAAAGAGATATTTATAAATTATTTTCCGACAATCCATACGCTTGTTGAATGTATGTCTGGCTTGTAGGTCTAGGGGCATGATTCTCGCTTAGGGTGCGAGAGGTCCCGGGTTCAACTCCCGGACGAGCCCATGTTTTTTAACATACTGCATTATGATGCCTGCATTTCAATTCAAGTTATAAAATTCGACAGAAAAACAAAAATAGAAATTCTCACAATTATACTGACCGGGGATTTTGCGACCACATCGGAATGTGCCAACAAGTAGACAATCATGGCAATGAAATGGAGAATTCCCTGCAGTGCAAGGCAGTAAATCACAAATATGGTCACTCGCTTTGGTTGTTAGTTTACTCGAAAGTTTAAAGATGAGTTTTTAATTTTGTTTACTGAATCATTACCCTGAAATGGAATTGTATAAAGATTTGCTAAATACTATTTTAAAACTTGTCAATTGAGTCGCAAAACTGAATAAAACTGATTTTTTTTTTATTTCTCTCCTAACTCATTAGTCAGAATCGGCTCGTTGGTATAAGGGTATGATTCTCGCTTTGGGTGCGAGAGGTCGCGGGTTCAAATCCCGGACGAGCCCATAATTTTACCAAATTTAGAAAAATGGCTGCTGAAGATTCGACTTGCATCAATAAGGCAACCTTTGAACTCTTTTAGAAAAGAGATATTTATAAATTATTTTCCGACAATCCATACGCTTGTTGAATGTATGTCTGGCTTGTAGGTCTAGGGGCATGATTCTCGCTTAGGGTGCGAGAGGTCCCGGGTTCAACTCCCGGACGAGCCCATATTTTTTAACATACTGCATTATGATGCCTGCATTTCAATTCAAGTTATGAAATTCGACAGAAAAACAAAAATAGAAATTCTCACAATTATACTGACCGGGGATTTTGCGACCACATCGGAATGTGCCAACAAGTAGACAATCATGGCAATGAAATGGAGAATTCCCTGCAGTGCAAGGCAGTAAATCACAAATATGGTCACTCGCTTTGGTTGTTAGTTTACTCGAAAGTTTAAAGATGAGTTTTTGATTTCGTTTACTGAATCATTACCCTGAAATGGAATTGTATAATGATTTGCTAAATACTATTTTAAAACTTGTCAATTGAGTCGCAAAACTAATAAAACTGATTTTTTAAAATTTCTCTCCTAACTCATTAGTCAGAATCGGCTCGTTGGTATAAGGGTATGATTCTCGCTTTGGGTGCTAGAGGTCTCGGTTTCAAATCCCGGACGAGCCCCTAATTTTACCAAACTTAGAAAAATGGCTGCTGAAGATTCGACTTGCATCAATAAGGCAACCTTTGAACTCTTTTAGAAAAGAGATATTTATAAATTATTTTCCGACAATCCATACGCTTGTTGAATGTATGTCTGGCTTGTTGGTCTAGGGGCATGATTCTCGCTTATGGTGCGAGAGGTCCCGGGTTCAACTCCCTGACGAGCCCATAATTTTTAACATATTGCATTATGATGCCTTCATTTCAATTCAAGTTATGAAATTCGACAGAAAAACAATAATAGAAATTCTCACAATTATACTGACCGGGGATTTTGCGACCACATCGGAATGTGCCAACAAGTAGACAATAATGGCAATGAAATGGGGAATTCCCTGCAGTGCAAGGCAGTAAATCACAAATATGGTCACTCGCTGTGGCTGTTAGTTTTCTCGAAAGTTTAAAGATGAGTTTTTAATTTTGTTTACTGAATCATTACCCTGAAATGGAATTGTATAAAGATTTGCTAAATACTATTTTAAAACTTGTCAATTGAGTCGCAAAACTGAATAAAACTGATTTTTTTTTTATTTCTCTCCTAACTCATTAGTCAGAATCGGCTCGTTGGTATAAGGGTATGATTCTCGCTTTGGGTGCTAGAGGTCTCGGTTTCAAATCCCGGACGAGCCCCTAATTTTACCAAACTTAGAAAAATGGCTGCTGAAGATTCGACTTGCATCAATAAGGCAACCTTTGAACTCTTTTAGAAAAGAGATATTTATAAATTATTTTCCGACAATCCATACGCTTGTTGAATGTATGTCTGGCGCGTTGGTCTAGGTGCATGATTCTCGCTTAAAGTGCGAGTGGTCTTGGGTTCAACACTCGGACGAGCCCATAGTTTTTAACATATTGCATTATGATGCCTGCATTTCAATTCAAGTTATGAAATTCGACAGAAAAACAAAAATAGAAATTCTCACAATTATACTGACCGTGGATTTTGCGACCACATCGGAATGTGCCAACAAGTAGACAATCATGGCAATGAAATGGAGAATTCCCTGCAGTGCAAGGCAGTAAATCACAAATATGGTCACTCGCTTTGGTTGTTAGTTTACTCGAAAGTTTAAAGATGAGTTTTTGATTTCGTTTACTGAATCATTACCCTGAAATGGAATTGTATAATGATTTGCTAAATACTATTTTAAAACTTGTCAATTGAGTCGCAAAACTAATAAAACTGATTTTTTAAAATTTCTCTCCCAACTCATTAGTCAGAATCGGCTCGTTGGTATAAGGGTATGATTCTCGCTTTGGGTGCGAGAGGTCGCGGGTTCAAATCCCGGACGAGCCCATAATTTTACCAAACTTAGAAAAATGGCTGCTGAAGATTCGACTTGCATCAATAAGGCAACCTTTGCACACTTTTAGAAAAGAGATATTTATAAATTATTTTCCGACAATCCATTCGTTTGTGGAGCGTATGTCTGGCTCGTTGGTCTAGGGGCATGATTCTCGCTTAGGGTGCGAGAGGTCCCGGGTTCAACTCCCGGACGAGCCCATATTTTTTAACATACTGCATTATGATGCCTGCATTTCAATTCAAGTTATGAAATTCGACAGAAAAACAAAAATAGAAATTCTCACAATTATACTGACCGGGGATTTTGCGACCACATCGGAATGTGCCAACAAGTAGACAATCATGGCAATGAAATGGAGAATTCCCTGCAGTGCAAGGCAGTAAATCACAAATATGGTCACTCGCTTTGGTTGTTAGTTTACTCGAAAGTTTAAAGATGAGTTTTTGATTTCGTTTACTGAATCATTACCCTGAAATGGAATTGTATAATGATTTGCTAAATACTATTTTAAAACTTGTCAATTGAGTCGCAAAACTAATAAAACTGATTTTTTAAAATTTTTCTCCTAACTCATTAGTCAGAATCGGCTCGTTGGTATAAGGGTATGATTCTCGCTTTGGGTGCGAGAGGTCGCGGGTTCAAATCCCGGACGAGCCCATAATTTTACCAAACTTAGAAAAATGGCTGCTGAAGATTCGACTTGCATCAATAAGGCAACCTTTGCACACTTTTAGAAAAGAGATATTTATAAATTATTTTCCGACAATCCATACGTTTGTGGAGCGTGTGTCTGGCTCGTTGGTCTACGGGCATGATTCTCGCTTAGGGTGCGAGAGGTCCCGGGTTCAACTCCCGGACGAGCCCATATTTTTTAACATACTGTATTATGATGCCTGCATTTCAATTCAAGTTATGAAATTCGACAGAAAAACAAAAATAGAAATTCTCACAATTATACTGACCGGGCATTTTGCGACCACATCGGAATGTGCCAACAAGTAGACAATAATGGCAATGAAATGGGGAATTCCCTGCAGTGCAAGGCAGTAAATCACAAATATGGTCACTCGCTGTGGCTGTTAGTTTTCTCGAAAGTTTAAAGATGAGTTTTTAATTTTGTTTACTGAATCATTACCCTGAAATGGAATTGTATAAAGATTTGCTAAATACTATTTTAAAACTTGTCAATTGAGTCGCAAAACTGAATAGAACTGATTTTTTGTTATTTCTCTCCTAACTCATTAGTCAGAATCGGCTCGTTGGTATAAGGGTATGATTCTCGCTTTGGGTGTGAGAGTTCGCGGGTTCAAATCCCGGACGAGCCCATAATTTTACCAAACTTAGAAAAATGGCTGCTGAAGATTCGACTTGCATCAATAAGGCAACCTTTGCACACTTTTAGAAAAGAGATATTTATAAATTATTTTCCGACAATCCATACGTTTGTGGAGCGTATGTCTGGCTCGTTGGTCTAGGGGCATGATTCTCGCTTAGGGTGCGAGAGGTCCCGGGTTCAACTCCCGGACGAGCCCATATTTTTTAACATACTGCATTATGATGCCTGCATTTCAATTCAAGTTATGAAATTCGACAGAAAAACAAAAATAGAAATTCTCACAATTATACTGACCGGGGATTTTGCGACCACATCGGAATGTGCCAACAAGTAGACAATCATGGCAATGAAATGGAGAATTCCCTGCAGTGCAAGGCAGTAAATCACAAATATGGTCACTCGCTTTGGTTGTTAGTTTACTCGAAAGTTTAAAGATGAGTTTTTGATTTCGTTTACTGAATCATTACCCTGAAATGGAATTGTATAATGATTTGCTAAATACTATTTTAAAACTTGTCAATTGAGTCGCAAAACTAATAAAACTGATTTTTTAAAATTTCTCTCCTAACTCATTAGTCAGAATCGGCTCGTTGGTATAAGGGTATGATTCTCGCTTTGGGTGCGAGAGGTCGCGGGTTCAAATCCCGGACGAGCCCATAATTTTACCAAACTTAGAAAAATGGCTGCTGAAGATTCGACTTGCATCAATAAGGCAACCTTTGCACACTTTTAGAAAAGAGATATTTATAAATTATTTTCCGACAATCCATACGCTTGTGGAGCGTATGTCTGGCTCGTTGGTCTAGGGGCATGATTCTCGCTTTGGGTGCGAGAGGTCCCGGGTTCAACTCCCGGACGAGCCCATATTTTTTAACATACTGCATTATGATGCCTGCATTTCAATTCAAGTTATGAAATTCGACAGAAAAAACAATAATAGAAATTCTCACAATTATACTGACCGGGGATTTTGCGACCACATCGGAATGTGCCAACAAGTATACAATAATGGCAATGAAATTGGGAATTCCCTGCAGTGCAAGGCAGTAAATCACAAATATGGTCACTCGCTTTGGCTGTTAGTTTTCTCGAAAGTTTAAAGATGAGTTTTTAATTTCGTTTACTGAATCATTACCCTGAAATGGAATTGTATAAAGATTTGCTAAATACTATTTTAAAACTTGTCAATTGAGTCGCAAAACTGAATAAAACTGATTTTTTTTATTTCTCTCCTAACTCATTAGTCAGAATCGGCTCGTTGGTATAAGGGTATGATTCTCGCTTTGGGTGCGAGAGGTCGCGGGTTCAAATCCCGGACGAGCCCATAATTTTACCAAACTTAGAAAAATGGCTGCTGAAGATTCGACTTGCATCAATAAGGCAACCTTTGCACACTTTTAGAAAAGAGATATTTATAAATTATTTTCCGACAATCCATACGTTTGTGGAGCGTATGTCTGGCTCGTTGGTCTAGGGGCATGATTCTCGCTTAGGGTGCGAGAGGTACCGGGTTCAACTCCCGGACGAGCCCATATTTTTTAACATACTGCTTTATGATGCCTGCATTTCAATTCAAGTTATGAAATTCGACAGAAAAACCAAAATAGAAATTCTCACAATTATACTGACCGGGGATTTTGCGACCACATCGGAATGTGCCAACAAGTAGACAATCATGGCAATGAAATGGAGAATTCCCTGCAGTGCAAGGCAGTAAATCACAAATATGGTCACTCGCTTTGGTTGTTAGTTTACTCGAAAGTTTAAAGATGAGTTTTTGATTTCGTTTACTGAATCATTACCCTGAAATGGAATTGTATAATGATTTGCTAAATACTATTTTAAAACTTGTCAATTGAGTCGCAAAACTAATAAAACTGATTTTTTAAAATTTCTCTCCTAACTCATTAGTCAGAATCGGCTCGTTGGTCTAGGGGTATGATTCTCGCTTTGGGTGCGAGAGGTCTCGGGTTCAAACCCCGGACGAGCCCCTAATTTTACCAAATTTAGAAAAATGGCTGCTGAAGATTCGACTTGCATCAATAAGGCAACATTTGAACACTTTTAGAAAAGAGATATTTATAAATTATTTTCCGACAATCCATACGTTTGTTGAATGTATGTCTGGCTTGTTGGTCTAGGGGCATGATTCTCGCTTAGGGTGCGAGAGGTCCCGGGTTCAACTCCCGGACGAGCCCATAATTTTTAACATATTGCATTATGATGCCTGCATTTCAATTCAAGTTATGAAATTCGACAGAAAAACAATAATAGAAATTCTCACAATTATACTGACCGGGGATTTTGCGACCATATCGGAATGTGCCAACAAGTAGACAATAATGGCAATGAAATGGGGAATTCCCTGCAGTGCAAGGCAGTAAATCACAAATATGGTCACTCGCTTTGGTTGTTAGTTTACTCGAAAGTTTAAAGATGAGTTTTTGATTTCGTTTACTGAATCATTACCCTGAAATGGAATTGTATAATGATTTGCTAAATACTATTTTAAAACTTGTCAATTGAGTCGCAAAACTAATAAAACTGATTTTTTAAAATTTCTCTCCTAACTCATTAGTCAGAATCGGCTCGTTGGTATAAGGGTATGATTCTCGCTTTGGGTGCGAGAGGTCGCGGGTTCAAATCCCGGACGAGCCCATAATTTTACCAAACATAGAAAAATGGCTGCTGAAGATTCGACTTGCATCATTAAGGCAACCTTTGCACACTTTTAGAAAAGAGATATTTATAAATTATTTTCCGACAATCCATACGTTTGTGGAGCGTATGTCTGGCTCGTTGGTCTAGGGGCATGATTCTCGCTTAGGGTGCGAGAGGTCCCGGGTTCAACTCCCGGACGAGCCCATATTTTTTAACATACTGCATTATGATGCCTGCATTTCAATTCAAGTTATGAAATTCGACAGAAAAACAAAAATAGAAATTCTCACAATTATACTGACCGGGGATTTTGCGACCACATCGGAATGTGCCAACAAGTAGACAATCATGGCAATGAAATGGAGAATTCCCTGCAGTGCAAGGCAGTAAATCACAAATATGGTCACTCGCTTTGGTTGTTAGTTTACTCGAAAGTTTAAAGATGAGTTTTTGATTTCGTTTACTGAATCATTACCCTGAAATGGAATTGTATAATGATTTGCTAAATACTATTTTAAAACTTGTCAATTGAGTCGCAAAACTAATAAAACTGATTTTTTAAAATTTCTCTCCTAACTCATTAGTCAGAATCGGCTCGTTGGTATAAGGGTATGATTCTCGCTTTGGGTGCGAGAGGTCGCGGGTTCAAATCCCGGACGAGCCCATAATTTTACCAAACTTAGAAAAATGGCTGCTGAAGATTCGACTTGCATCAATAAGGCAACCTTTGCACACTTTTAGAAAAGAGATATTTATAAATTATTTTCCGACAATCCATAAGCTTGTGGAGCGTATGTCTGGCTCGTTGGTCTAGGGGCATGATTCTCGCTTTGGGTGCGAGAGGTCCCGGGTTCAACTCCCGGACGAGCCCATATTTTTTAACATACTGCATTATGATGCCTGCATTTCAATTCAAGTTATGAAATTCGACAGAAAAACAAAAATAGAAATTCTCACAATTATACTGACCGGGGATTTTGCGACCACATCGGAATGTGCCAACAAGTAGACAATCATGGCAATGAAATGGAGAATTCCCTGCAGTGCAAGGCAGTAAATCACAAATATGGTCACTCGCTTTGGTTGTTAGTTTACTCGAAAGTTTAAAGATGAGTTTTTGATTTCGTTTACTGAATCATTACCCTGAAATGGAATTGTATAATGATTTGCTAAATACTATTTTAAAACTTGTCAATTGAGTCGCAAAACTAATAAAACTGATTTTTTAAAATTTCTCTCTTAACTCATTAGTCAGAATCGGCTCGTTGGTCTAGGGGTATGATTCTCGCTTTGGGTGCTAGAGGTCTCGGGTTCAAATCCCGGACGAGTCCCTAATTTTACCAAATTTAGAAAAATGGCTGCTGAAGATTCGACTTGCATCAATAAGGCAACCTTTGAACTCTTTTAGAAAAGAGATATTTATAAATTATTTTCCGACAATCCATACGTTTGTTGAATGTATGTCTGGCTTGTTGGTCTAGGGGCATGATTCTCGCTTAGGGTGCGAGAGGTCCCGGGTTCAACTCCCGGACGAGCCCATAATTTTTAACATATTGCATTATGATGCCTGCATTTCAATTCAAGTTATGAAATTCGACAGAAAAAACAATAATAGAAATTCTCACAATTATACTGACCGGGGATTTTGCGACCACATCGGAATGTGCCAACAAGTATACAATAATGGCAATGAAATTGGGAATTCCCTGCAGTGCAAGGCAGTAAATCACAAATATGGTCACTCGCTTTGGCTGTTAGTTTTCTCGAAAGTTTAAAGATGAGTTTTTAATTTCGTTTACTGAATCATTACCCTGAAATGGAATTGTATAAAGATTTGCTAAATACTATTTTAAAACTTGTCAATTGAGTCGCAAAACTGAATAAAACTGATTTTTTTTATTTCTCTCCTAACTCATTAGTCAGAATCGGCTCGTTGGTATAAGGGTATGATTCTCGCTTTGGGTGCGAGAGGTCGTGGGTTCAAATCCCGGACGAGCCCATAATTTTACCAAACTTAGAAAAATGGCTGCTGAAGATTCGACTTGCATCAATAAGGCAACCTTTGCACACTTTTAGAAAAGAGATATTTATAAATTATTTTCCGACAATCCATACGTTTGTGGAGCGTATGTCTGGCTCGTTGGTCTATGGGCATGATTCTCGCTTAGGGTGCGAGAGGTACCGGGTTCAACTCCCGGACGAGCCCATATTTTTTAACATACTGCTTTATGATGCCTGCATTTCAATTCAAGTTATGAAATTCGACAGAAAAACCAAAATAGAAATTCTCACAATTATACTGACCGGGGATTTTGCGACCACATCGGAATGTGCCAACAAGTAGACAATCATGGCAATGAAATGGAGAATTCCCTGCAGTGCAAGGCAGTAAATCACAAATATGGTCACTCGCTTTAGTTGTTAGTTTACTCGAAAGTTTAAAGATGAGTTTTTGATTTCGTTTACTGAATCATTACCCTGAAATGGAATTGTATAATGATTTGCTAAATACTATTTTAAAACTTGTCAATTGAGTCGCAAAACTAATAAAACTGATTTTTTAAAATTTCTCTCCTAACTCTTTAGTCAGAATCGGCTCGTTGGTCTAGGGGTATGATTCTCGCTTTGGGTGCGAGAGGTCTCGGGTTCAAACCCCGGACGAGCCCCTAATTTTACCAAATTTAGAAAAATGGCTGCTGAAGATTCGACTTGCATCAATAAGGCAACATTTGAACACTTTTAGAAAAGAGATATTTATAAATTATTTTCCGACAATCCATACGTTTGTTGAATGTATGTCTGGCTTGTTGGTCTAGGGGCATGATTCTCGCTTAGGGTGCGAGAGGTCCCGGGTTCAACTCCCGGACGAGCCCATAATTTTTAACATATTGCATTATGATGCCTGCATTTCAATTCAAGTTATGAAATTCGACAGAAAAACAATAATAGAAATTCTCACAATTATACTGACCGGGGATTTTGCGACCATATCGGAATGTGCCAACAAGTAGACAATAATGGCAATGAAATGGGGAATTCCCTGCAGTGCAAGGCAGTAAATCACAAATATGGTCACTCGCTTTGGTTGTTAGTTTACTCGAAAGTTTAAAGATGAGTTTTTGATTTCGTTTACTGAATCATTACCCTGAAATGGAATTGTATAATGATTTGCTAAATACTATTTTAAAACTTGTCAATTGAGTCGCAAAACTAATAAAACTGATTTTTTAAAATTTCTCTCCTAACTCATTAGTCAGAATCGGCTCGTTGGTATAAGGGTATGATTCTCGCTTTGGGTGCGAGAGGTCGCGGGTTCAAATCCCGGACGAGCCCATAATTTTACCAAACATAGAAAAATGGCTGCTGAAGATTCGACTTGCATCAATAAGGCAACCTTTGCACACTTTTAGAAAAGAGATATTTATAAATTATTTTCCGACAATCCATACGTTTGTGGAGCGTATGTCTGGCTCGTTGGTCTCGGGGCATGATTCTCGCTTAGGGTGCGAGAGGTCCCGGGTTCAACTCCCGGACGAGCCAATATTTTTTAACATACTGCATTATGATGCCTGCATTTCAATTCAAGTTATGAAATTCGACAGAAAAACAAAAATAGAAATTCTCACAATTATACTGACCGGGGATTTTGCGACCACATCGGAATGTGCCAACAAGTAGACAATCATGGCAATGAAATGGAGAATTCCCTGCAGTGCAAGGCAGTAAATCACAAATATGGTCACTCGCTTTGGTTGTTAGTTTACTCGAAAGTTTAAAGATGAGTTTTTGATTTCGTTTACTGAATCATTACCCTGAAATGGAATTGTATAATGATTTGCTAAATACCATTTTAAAACTTGTCAATTGAGTCGCAAAACTAATAAAACTGATTTTTTAAAATTTCTCTCCTAACTCATTAGTCAGAATCGGCTCGTTGGTATAAGGGTATGATTCTCGCTTTGGGTGCGAGAGGTCGCGGGTTCAAATCCCGCACGAGCCCATAATTTTAACAAACTTAGAAAAATGGCTGCTGAAGATTCGACTTGCATCAATAAGGCAACCTTTGCACACTTTTAGAAAAGAGATATTTATAAATTATTTTCCGACAATCCATACGTTTGTGGAGCGTATGTCTGGCTCGTTGGTCTAGGGGCACCATTCTCGCTTAGGGTGCGAGAGGTCCCGGGTTCAACTCCCGGACGAACCCATAGTTTTTAACATACTGCATTATGATGCCTGCATTTCAATTCAAGTTATGAAATTCGAAAGAAAAACAAAAATAGAAATTCTCATAATTATACTGACCGGGGATTTTGCGACCACATCGGAATGTGCCAACAAGTAGACAATCATGGCAATGAAATGGAGAATTCCCTGCAGTGCAAGGCAGTAAATCACAAATATGGTCACTCGCTTTGGTTGTTAGTTTACTCGAAAGTTTAAAGATGAGTTTTTGATTTCGTTTACTGAATCATTACCCTGAAATGGAATTGTATAATGATTTGCTAAATACTATTTTAAAACTTGTCAATTGAGTCGCAAAACTAATAAAACTGATTTTTAAAAATTTCTCTTTTAACTCATTAGTCAGAATCGGCTCGTTGGTCTAGGGGTATGATTCTCGCTTTGGGTGCGAGAGGTCTCGGCTTCAAATCCCGGACGAGCCCCTAATTTTACCAAATTTAGAAAAATGGCTGCTGAAGATTCGACTTGCATCAATAAGGCAACCTTTGAACACTTTTAGAAAAGAGATATTTATAAATTATTTTCCGACAATCCATACGTTTGTTGAATGTATGTCTGGCTTGTTGGTCTAGGGGCATGATTCTCGCTTAGGGTGCGAGAGGTCACGGGTTCAACTCCCGGACGAGCCCATAATTTTTAACATATTGCATTATGATGCCTGCATTTCAATTCAAGTTATGAAATTCGACAGAAAAACAATAATAGGAATTCTCACAATTATACTGACCGGGGATTTTGCGACCACATCGGAATGTGCCAACAAGTAGACAATAATGGCAATGAAATGGGGAATTCCCTGCAGTGCAAGGCAGTAAATCACAAATATGGTCACTCGCTTTGGCTGCTAGTTTTCTCGAAAGTTTAAAGATGAGTTTTTAATTTCGTTTACTGAATCATTACCCTGAAATGGAATTGTATAAAGATTTGCTAAATACTATTTTAAAATTTGTCAATTGAGTCGCAAAACTGAATAAAACTGATTTTTTTAAATTTCTCTCCTAACTCATTAGTCAGAATCGGCTCGTTGGTCTAGGAGTGTGATTCTCGCTTTGGGTGCGAGAGGTCTCGGGTTCAAATCCCGGACGAACTCAAAATTTTACCAAATTTAGAAAAATGGCTGCTGAAGATTCGACTTGCATCAATAAGGCAACCTTTGCACACTTTTAGAAAAGAGATATTTATAAATTATTTTCCGACAATCCAGACGTTTGTGGAGCGTATGTCTGGCTCGTTGGTCTAGGGGCATGATTCTCGCTTAGGGTGCGAGAGGTCCCGAGTTCAACTCCCGGACGAGCCCGTACTTTTTAACATCTTGCATTATGATGCCTTCATTTCAATTCAAGTTATGAAATTCGACAGAAAAACAATAATAGGAATTCTCACAATTATACTGACCGGGGATTTTGCGACCACATCGGAATGTGCCAACAAGTAGACAATCATGGCAAGGAAATGGAGAATTCCCTGCAGTGCAAGGCAGTAAATCACAAATATAGTCACTCGCTTTGGCTGTTAGTTTACTCGAAATTTAAAGATCAGTTTTTGATTTCGTTTACTGAATCATTACACTGAAATGGAATTGTATAAAGATTTCTAAATACTATTTTAAAACTTGTCAATTGAGTCGCAAAACTGAATAAAACTGATTTTTTTTTAATTTCTCTCCTAACTCATTAGTCAGAATCGGCTCGTTGGTATAAGGGTATGATTCTCGCTTTGGGTGCGAGAGGTCGCGGATTCAAATCCCGGACGAGCCCATAATTTTACCAAACTTAGAAAAATGGCTGCTGAAGATTCGACTTGCATCAATAAGGCAACGTTTGCACACTTTTAGAAAAGAGATATTTATAAATTATTTTCCGACAATCCATACGTTTGTTGAATGTATATCTGGCGCGTTGGTCTAGGTCCATGATTCTCGCTCAGGGTGCGAGAGGTCCCGGGTTCAACTCCCGGACGATTTTTTAACATATTGCATTATGATGCCTGCAGTTCAATTCAAGTTATGAAATTCGACAGAAAAACAATAATAGAAATTCTCACAATTATACTGAGCGGGGATTTTGCGACCACATCGGAATGTGCCAACAAGTAGACAATAATGGCACTGAAATGGAGAATTCCCTGCAGTGCAAGGCAGTAAATCACAAATATGGTCACTCGCTTTGGCTGTTAGTTTTCTCGAAAGTTTAAAGATGAGTTTTTAATTTCGTTTACTGAATCATTTCCCTGAAATGGAATTGTATAAAGATTTGCTAAATACTATTTTAAAACTTGTCAATTGAGTCGCAAAACTGAATAAAACTGATTTTTTTTTATTTCTCTCCTAACTCATTAGTCAGAATCGGCTCGTTGGTATAAGGGTATGATTCTCGCTTTGGGTGCGAGAGGTCGCGGATTCAAATCCCGGACGAGCCCATAATTTTACCAAACTTAGAAAAATGGCTGCTGAAGATTCGACTTGCATCAATAAGGCAACCTTTGCACACTTTTAGAAAAGAGATATTTATAAATTATTTTCCGACAATCCAGACGTTTGTGGAGCGTATGTCTGGCTCGTTGGTCTAGGGGCATGATTCTCGCTTAGGGTGCGAGAGGTCCCGAGTTCAACTCCCGGACGAGCCCGTACTTTTTAACATCTTGCATGATGATGCCTTCATTTCAATTCAAGTTATGAAATTCGACAGAAAAACAATAATAGGAATTCTCACAATTATACTGACCGGGGATTTTGCGACCACATCGGAATGTGCCAACAAGTAGACAATCATGGCAAGGAAATGGAGAATTCCCTGCAGTGCAAGGCAGTAAATCACAAATATAGTCACTCGCTTTGGCTGTTAGTTTACTCGAAATTTAAAGATCAGTTTTTGATTTCGTTTACTGAATCATTACACTGAAATGGAATTGTATAAAGATTTCTAAATACTATTTTAAAACTTGTCAATTGAGTCGCAAAACTGAATAAAACTGATTTTTTTTTAATTTCTCTCCTAACTCATTAGTCAGAATCGGCTCGTTGGTCTAGGGGTATGATTCTCGCTTTGGGTGCTTGAGGTCTCGGGTTAAAATACCGGACGAGCCCATAATTTTACCAAACATAGAAAAATGGCTGCTGAAGATTCGACTTGCATCAATAAGGCAACGTTTGCACACTTTTAGAAAAGAGATATTTATAAATTATTTTCCGACAATCCATACGTTTGTTGAATGTATATCTGGCGCGTTGGTCTAGGTCTATGATTCTCGCTTAAAGTGCGAGTGGTCCAGGGTTCAACTCCCGGACGATTTTTTAACATATTGCATTATGATGCCTGCAGTTCAATTCAAGTTATGAAATTCGACAGAAAAACAATAATAGAAATTCTCACAATTATACTGAGCGGGGATTTTGCGACCACATCGGAATGTGCCAACAAGTAGACAATAATGGCACTGAAATGGAGAATTCCCTGCAGTGCAAGGCAGTAAATCACAAATATGGTCACTCGCTTTGGCTGTTAGTTTTCTCGAAAGTTTAAAGATGAGTTTTTAATTTCGTTTACTGAATCATTTCCCTGAAATGGAATTGTATAAAGATTTGCTAAATACTATTTTAAAACTTGTCAATTGAGTCGCAAAACTGAATAAAACTGATTTTTTTTTATTTCTCTCCTAACTCATTAGTCAGAATCGGCTCGTTGGTATAAGGGTATGATTCTCGCTTTGGGTGCGAGAGGTCGCGGATTCAAATCCCGGACGAGCCCATAATTTTACCAAACTTAGAAAAATGGCTGCTGAAGATTCGACTTGCATTAATAAGGCAACCTTTGCACACTTTAAGAAAAGAGATATTTATAAATTATTTTCCGACAATCCATACGTTTGTTGAATGTATGTCTGGCTCATTGGTCTAGGGGCATGATTTTCGCTCAGGGTGCGAGAGGTCCCGGGTTCAACTCCCGGACGATTTTTTAACATATTGCATTATGATGCCTGCATTTCAATTCAAGTTATGAAATTCGACAGAAAAACAAAAATAGAAATTCTCACAATTATACTGACCGGGGATTTTGCGACCATATCGGAATGTGCCAACAAGTAGACAATCATGGCAATGAAATGGAGAATTCCCTGCAGTGCAAGGCAGTAAATCACAAATATGGTCACTCGCTATGTCTGTAAGTTTACTGGAAAGTTTAAAGATGAGTTTTTGATTTCGTTTACTGAATCATTACCCTGAAATGGAATTGTATAAAGATTTGCTAAATACTATTTTAAAACTTGTCAATTGAATCGCAAAACTGAATAAAACTGATTTTTTTTATATTTCTCTCCTAACTCATTAGTCAGAATTGGCTCGTTGGTATAAGGGTATGATTCTCGCTTTGGGTGCGAGAGGTCGCGGATTCAAATCCCGGACGAGCCCATAATTTTACCAAACTTAGAAAAATGGCTGCTGAAGATTCGACTTGCATCAATAAGGCAACCTTTGCACACTTTTAGAAAAGAGATATTTATAAATTATTTTCCGACAATCCATACGTTTGTTGAATGTATATCTGGCGCGTTAGTCTAGGTGCATGATTCTCGCTTAAAGTGCGAGTGGTCCAGGGTTCAACTCCCGGACGAGCCCTCATTTTTTAACATATTGCATTATGATGCCTGCATTTCAATTCAAGTTTATGAAATTCGACAGAAAAACAATAATAGAAATTTTCACAATTATACTGACCGGTGATTTTGCGACCACATCGGAATGTGCCAACAAGTAGACAATCATGGCAATGAAATGGAGAATTCCCTGCAGTGCAAGGCAGTAAATCACAAATATGGTCACTCGCTTTGTCTGTTAGTTTACTCGAAAGTTTAAAGATGAGTTTTTGATTTCGTTTACTGAATCATTACCCTGAAATGGAATTGTATAAAGATTTGCTAAATACTATTTTAAAACTTGTCAATTGAGTCGCAAAACTGAATAAAACTGATTTTTTTTAATTTCTCTCCTAACTCATCAGTCAGAATCGGCTCGTTGTTGTAGGGGTATTATTCTCGCTTTGGGTGCGAGAGGTCTCGGGTTCAAATACCGGACGAGCCCATAATTTTACCAAACTTAGAAAAATGGCTGCTGAAGATTCGACTTGTATCAATAAGGCAACCTTTGCACACTTTTAGAAAAGAGATATTTATAAATTATTTTCCGACAATCCATACGTTTGTTGAATGTATGTCTGGCTCGTTGGTCTAGGGGCATGATTCTCGCTTAGGGTGCGAGAGGTCCCGGGTTCAACTCACGGACGATTTTTTAACATATTCCATTATGATGCCTGCATTTCAATTCAAGTTATGAAATTCGACAGAAAAACCAAAATAGAAATTCTCACAATTATACTGACCGGGGATTTTGCGACCACATCGGAATGTGCCAACAAGTAGACAATCATGGCAATGAAATGGAGAATTCCCTGCAGTGCAAGGCAGTAAATCACAAATATGGTCACTCGCTTTGTCTGTTAGTTTACTCGAAAGTTTAAAGATGAGTTTTTGATTTCGTTTACTGAATCATTACCCTGAAATGGAATTGTATGAAGATTTGCTAAATACTATTTTAAAACTTGTCAATTGAGTCGCAAAACTGAATAAAACTGATTTTTTTTAAATTTCTCTCTAACTCATTAGTCAGAATCGGCTCGTTGTTCTAGGGGTATGATTCTCGCTTTGGGTGCGAGAGGTCTCGGTTTCAAATCCCGGACGAGCCCCTAATTTTACCAAATTTAGAAAAATGGCTGCTGAAGATTCGACTTGCATCAATAAGGCAACCTTTGAACACTTTTAGAAAAGAGATATTTATAAATTATTTTCCGACAATCCATACGTTTGTTGAATGTATGTCTGGCTTGTTGGTCTAGGGGCATGATTCTCGCTTTGGGTGCGAGAGGTCTCGGGTTCAAATCCCGGACGAGCCCATAATTTTTAACATACTGCATTATGATGCCTGCATTTCAATTCAAGTTATGAAATTCGACAGAAAAACAAAAATAGAAATTCTCACAATTATACTGACCGGGGATTTTGCGCCCACATCGGAATGTGCCAACAAGTAGACAATAATGGCAATGAAATGGGGAATTCCCTGCAGTGCAAGGCAGTAAATCACAAATATGGTCACTCGCTTTGGCTGTTAGTTTTCTCGAAAGTTTAAAGATGAGTTTTTGATTTCGTTTACTGAATCATTACCCTGAAATGGAATTGTATAATGATTTGCTAAATACTATTTTAAAACTTGTCAATTGAGTCGCAAAACTGAATAAAACTTATTTTTTTTATTTTTCTCCTAACTCATTAGTCAGAATCGGCTCGTTGGTCTAGGGGTATGATTCTCGCTTTGGGTGCGAGAGGTCTAGGGTTCAAATCCTGGACGAGCCCATGATTTTACCAAATTTAGAAAAATGGCTGCTGACGATTCGACTTGCATCAATAAGGCAACCTTTGAACACTTTTAGAAAAGAGATATTTATAAATTATTTTCCGACAATCCATACGTTTTTTGAATGTATGTCTGGCTCGTTGGTCTAGGGGCATGATTCTCGCTTAGGGTCCAAGAGGTCCCGGGTTCAACTCCCGGACGAGCCCACAATTTTTAACATATTGCATTATGATGCCTGCATTTCAATTCAAGTTATGAAATTCGACAGAAAAACAATAAAAGAAATTTTCACAATTATACTGACCGGTGATTTTGCGACCACATCGGAATGTGCCAACAAGCAGACAATAATGGCAATGAAATGGAGAATTCCCTGCAGTGCAAGGCAGTAAATCACAAATATGGTCACTCGCTTTGGCTGTTAGTTTTCTCGAAAGTTTAAAGATGAGTTTTTAATTTCGTTTACAGAATCATTACCCTGAAATGGAATTGTATAGAAATTTGCTAAATTCTATTTTAAAACTTGTCAATTGAGTCGCAAAACTGAATAAAACTGATTTTTTTTAATTTCTCTCCTAACTCATCAGTCAGAATCGGCTCGTTGGTCTAGGGGTATGATTCTCGCTTTGGGTGCGAGAGGTCTCGGGTTCAATTACCGGACGAGCCCATAATTTTACCAAACTTAGAAAAATGGCTGCTGAAGATTCGACTTGCATCAATAAGGCAACCTTTGCACACTTTCAGAAAAGAGATATTTATAAATTATTTTCCGACAATCCATACGTTTGTTGAATGTATGTCTGGCTCGTTGGTCTAGGGGCATGATTCTCGCTTAGGGTGCGAGAGGTCCCGGGTTCAACTCCCGGACGATTTTTTAACATATTGCATTATGATGCCTGCATTTCAATTCAAGTTATGAAATTCGACAGAAAAACAAAAATAGAAATTCTCACAATTATACTGAGCGGGGATTTTGCGACCACATCGGAATGTGCCAACAAGTAGACAATCATGGCAATGAAATGGAGAATTCCCTGCAGTGCAAGGCAGTAAATCACAAATATGGTCACTCGCTTTGTCTGTTAGTTTACTCGAAAGTTTAAAGATGAGTTTTTGATTTCGTTTACTGAATCATTACCCTGAAATGGAATTGTATAAAAATTTGCTAAATACTATTTTAAAACTTGTCAATTGAGTCGCAAAACTGAATAAAACTGATTTTTTTTTTAATTTCTCTCTAACTCATTAGTCAGAATCGGCTCGTTCTTCTAGGAGTATGATTCTCGCTTTGAGTGCGAGAGGTCTCAGGTTCAAACCCCGGACGAGCTCCTAATTTTACCAAATTTAGAAAAATGGCTGCTGAAGATTCGACTTGCATCAATAAGGCAACCTTTGCACACTATTAGAAAAGAGATATTTATAAATTATTTTCCGACAATCCATACGTTTGTTGCATGTATGTCCTGCTCGTTGGTCTAGGGGCATGATTCTCGCTTAGGGTGCGAGAGGTCCCGGGTTCATCTCCCGGACGATGTTTTAACATATTGCATTATGATGCCTGCATTTCAATTCAAGTTATGAAATCCGACAGAAAAACAATAATAGAAATTCTCACAATTATACTGACCGGGGATTTTGCGACCACATCGGAATATGCCAACAAGTAGACAATAATGGCAATGAAATGGAGAATTCCCTGCAGTGCAAGCCAGTAAATCACAAATATGGTCATTCGCTATGGCTGTTAGTTTTCTCGAAAGTTTAAAGATGACTTTTTGATTTCGTTTACTGAATCATTACCCTGAAATGGAATTGTATAAAGATTTGCTAAATACTGTTTTAAAACTTGTCAATTGAGTCGCAAAACTGAATAAAACTGATTTTTTTTAATTTCTCTCCTAACTCAATAGTCAGAATCGGCTCGTTGGTCTAGGGGTATGATTCTCGCTTTGGGTGCGAGAGGTCTCGGGTTCAAATCCCGGACGAGACCACTTTTTTTAACATATTGCATTATTATGCCTGCATTTCAATTCAAGTTATGAAATTCGACAGAAAAACAATAATAGAAATTCTCACAATTATACTGAACGGGGATTTTGCGACCATATCGGAATGTGCCAACAAGTAGACAATAATGGCAATGAAATGGAGAATTCCCTGCAGTGCAAGGCAGTAAATCACAAATATGGTCACTCGCTTTGGCTGTTAGTTTTCTCGAAAGTTTAAAGATGAGTTTTTGATTTCGTTTACTGAATCATTACCCTGAAATGGAATTGTATAAAGATTTGCAAAATACTGTTTTAAAACTTGTCAATTTAGTCGCAAAACTGAATAAAACTGATTTTTTTTAATTTCTCTCCTAACTCATTGGTCAGAATCGGCTCGTTGGTCTAGGGGTATGATTTTCGCTTTGGGTGCGAGAGGTCTCGGGTTCAAATCCCGGACGAGCCCACAATTTTGCCAAAGTTAGAAAAATGGCTGCTGAAGATTCGACTTGCATCAATAAGGCAACCTTTGAACACTTTTAGAAAAGAGATATTTATAAATTATTTTCCGACCTATACATACGTTTGTTGAATGTATGTCTGGCTCGTTGGCCTAGGGGCATGATTCTTGCTTAGGGTGCGAGAGGTCCCGGGTTCAACTCCCGGACGAGCCCATATTTTTTAACATATTGCATTATGATGCCTGCATTTCAATTCAAGTTATGAAATTCGACAGAAAAACAAAAATAGAAATTCTCACAATTATACTGACCGGGGATTTTGCGACCACATCGGAATGTGCCAACAAGTAGACAATCATGGCAATGAAATGGAGAATTCCCTGCAGTGCAAGGCAGTAAATCACAAATATAGTCACTCGCTTTGGCTGTTAGTTTACTCGAAATTTAAAGATCAGTTTTTGATTTCGTTTACTGAATCATTACCCTGAAATGGAATTGTATAAAGATTTGCTAAATACTGTTTTAAAACTTGTCAATTGAGTCGCAAAACTGAATAAAACTGATTTTTTTTAATTTCTCTCCTAACTCAATAGTCAGAATCGGCTCGTTGGTCTAGGGGTATGATTGTCGCTTTGGGTGCGAGAGGTCTCGGGTTCAAATCCCGGACGAGACCACTTTTTTTAACATATTGCATTATCATGCCTGCATTTCAATTCAAGTTATGAAATTCGACAGAAAAACAATAATAGAAATTCTCACAATTATACTGACCGGGGATTTTGCGACCACATCGGAATGTGCCAACAAGTACACAATAATGGCAATGAAATGGAGAATTCCCTGCAGTGCAAGGCAGTAAATCACAAATATGGTCACTCGCTTTGGCTGTTAGTTTTCTCGAAAGTTTAAAGATGAGTTTTTGATTTCGTTTACTGAATCATTTCCCTGAAATGGAATTGTATAAAGATTTGCTAAATACTGTTTTAAAACTTGTCAATTGAATCGCAAAACTGAATAAAACTGATTTTTTTTAATTTCTCTCCTAACTCATTAGTCAGAATCGGCTCGTTGGTCTAGTGGTATGATTCTCGCTTTGGGTGCGTGAGGTCTCGGGTTCAAATCCCGGACGAGCCTATAATTTTGCCAAAGTTAGAAAAATGGCTGCTGAAGATTCGACTTGCATCAATAAGGCAACCTTTGAACACTTTTAGAAAAGAGATATTTATAAATTATTTTCCGACCTATACATACGTTAGTTGAATGTATGTCTGGCTCGTTGGCCTAGGGGCATGATTCTCGCTTAGGGTGCGAGAGGTCTCGGGTTCAACTCCCAGACGAGCCCACATTTTTTAACATATTGCATTATGATGCCTGCATTTCAATTCAAGGTATGACATTCGACAGAAAAACAATAATAGAAATTCTCACAATTATACTGACCGGGGATTTTGCGACCACATCGGAATGTGCCAACAAGTAGACAATAATGGCAATGAAATGGAGAATTCCCTGCAGTGCAAGGCAGTAAATCACAAATATGGTCACTCGCTTTGGCTGTTAGTTTTCTTGAAAGTTTAAAGATGAGTTTTTGATTTCGTTTACTGAATCATTACCCTGAAATGGAATTGTATAAAGATTTGCTAAATACTGTTTTAAAACTTGTCAATTGAGTCGCAAAACTGAATAAAACTGATTTTTTTTTAATTTTTCTCCTAACTCAATAGTCAGAATCGGCTCGTTGGTCTAGGGTATGATTCTCGCTTTGGGTGCGAGAGGTCTCGGGTTCAAATCCCGGACGAGCCCACTTTTTTTAACATATTGCATGATTATGCCTGCATTTCAATTCAAGTTATGAAATTCGACAGAAAAACAATAATAGAAATTCTCACAATTATACTGACCGGGGATTTTGCGACCACATCGGAATGTGCCAACAAGAAGACAATAATGGCAATGAAATAGAGAATTCCCTGCAGTGCAAGGCAGTAAATCACAAATATGGTCACTCGCTTTGGCTGTTAGTTTTCTCGAAAGTTTAAAGATGAGTTTTTGATTTCGTTTACTGAATCATTACCCTGAAATGGAATTGTATAAAGATTTGCTAAATACTGTTTTAAAACTTGTCAATTGAGTCGCAAAACTGAATAAAACTGATTTTTTTTTAATTTCTCTCCTAACTTATTAGTCAGAATCGGCTCGTTGGTCTAGGGATATGATTCTCGCTTTGGGTGCGAGAGGTCTCGGCTTCAAATCCCGGACGAGCCCATAATTTTACCGAAGTTAGAAAAATGGCTGCTGAAGATTCGACTTGCATCAATAAGGCAACATTTGAACACTTTTAGAAAAGAGATATTTATAAATTATTTTCCGACCTATACGTACGGTTGTTGAATTTATGTCTGGCTCGTTGGTCTAAGGGCATGATTCTCGCTTAGGGTGCGAGAGGTCCCGGGTTCAACTCCCGGACGAGCCCATATTTTTTAACATATTGCATTATGATGCCTGCATTTCAATTCAAGTTATGAAATTCGACAGAAAAACAAAAATAGAAATTCTCACAATTATACTGACCGGGGATTTTGCGACCACATCGGAATATGCCAACAAGTAGACAATAATGGCAATGAAATGGAGAATTCCCTGCAGTGCAAGGCAGTAAATCACAAATATAGTCACTCGCTTTTGCTGTTAGTTTTCTCGAAAGTTTAAAGATTAGTTTTTGATTTCGTTTACTGAATCATTACCCTGAAATGGAATTGTATAAAGATTTGCTAAATACTGTTTTAAAACTTGTCAATTGAGTCGCAAAACTGAATAAAACTGATTTTTTTTAATTTTTCTCCTAACTCAATAGTCAGCATTGGCTCGTTGGTCTAGGGGTATGATTTTCGCTTTGGGTGCGAGAGGTCTCGGGTTCAAATCCCGGACGAGCCCATAATTTTACCAAACTTAGAAAAATGGCTGCTGAAGATTCGACTTGCATCAATAAGGCAACCTTTGCACACTATTAGAAAAGAGATATTTATAAATTATTTTCCGACAATCCATACGTTTGTTGCATGTATGTCCTGCTCGTTGGTCTAGGGGCATGATTCTCGCTTAGGGTGCGAGAGGTCATTTCAATTCAAGTTATGAAATTCGACACAAAAACAAAAATAGAAATTCTCACAATTATACTGACCGGGGATTTTGCGACCACATCGGAATGTGCCAACAAGTAGACAATAATGGCAATGAAATGGAGAATTCCCTGCAGTGCAAGGCAGTAAATCACAAATATGGTCACTCGCTTTGGCTGTTAGTTTTCTCGAAAGTTTAAAGATGAGTTTTTGATTTTGTTTACTGAATCATTACCCTGAAATGGAATTGTATAAAGATTTGCTAAATACTGTTTTAAAACTTGTCAATTGAGTCGCAAAACTGAATAAAACTGATTTTTTTTAATTTCTCTCCTAACTCATTAGTCAGAATCGGCTCGTTGGTCTAGGGGTATGATTCTCGCTTTGGGTGCGAGAGGTCTCGGGTTCAAATGCCGGACGAGCCCATAATTTTGCCAAAGTTAGAAAAATGGCTGCTGAAGATTCGACTTGCATCAATAAGGCAACCTTTGAACACTTTTAGAAAAGAGATATTTATAAATTATTTTCCGACCTATACATACGTTTGTTGAATGTATGTCTGGCTCGTTGGCCTAGGGGCATGATTCTCGCTTAGGGTGCGAGAGGTCCCGGGTTCAACTCCCGGACGAGCCTATATTTTTTAACATATTGCATTATGATGCCTGCATTTCAATTCAAGTTATGAAATTCGACAGAAAAACAAAAATAGAAATTCTCACAATTATACTGACCGGGGATTTTGCGACCACATCGGAATGTGCCAACAAGTAGACAATCATGGCAATGAAATGGAGAATTCCCTGCAGTACAAGGCAGTAAATCACAAATATAGTCACTCGCTTTGGCTGTTAGTTTACTCGAAATTTAAAGATCAGTTTTTGATTTCGTTTACTGAATCATTACCCTGAAATGGAATTGTATAAAGATTTGCTAAATACTATTTTAAAACTTGTCAATTGAGTCGCAAAACTGAATAAAACTGATTTGTTTTTAATTTTTCTCCTAACTCATTAGTCAGAATCGGCTCGTTGGTCTAGGGTTATGATTCTCGCTTTGGGTGCGAGAGGTCTCGGGTTCAAATCCCAGACGAGCCCACATTTTTTAACATATTGCATTATGATGCCTGCATTTCAATTCAAGTTATGAAATTCGACAGAAAAACAATAATAGAAATTCTCACAATTATACTGACCGGGGATTTTGCGACCACATCGGAATGTGCCAACAAGTCGACAATCATGGCAATGAAATGGAGAATTCCCAGCAGTGCAAGGTAGTAAATCACAAATATAGTCACTCGCTTTGGCTGTTAGTTTACTCGAAATTTAAAGATCAGTTTTTGATTTCGTTTACTGAATCATTACCCTGAAATGGAATTGTATAAAGATTTGCTAAATACTATTTTAAAACTTGTCAATTGAGTCGCAAAACTGAATAAAACTGATTTTTTTTAATTTTTCTCCTAACTCATTAGTCAGAATCGGCTCGTTGGTCTAGGGGTATAATTCTCGCTTTGGGTGCGAGAGGTCTCGGTTTCAAATCCCGGACGAGCCCACTTTTTTAACATATTGCATTATTATGCCTGCATTTCAATTCAAGTTATGAAATTCGACAGAAAAACAATAATAGAAATTCTCACAATTATACTGACCGGGGATTTTGCGACCACATCGGAATGTGCCAATAAGAAGACAATAATGGCAATGAAATGGAGAATTCCCTGCAGTGCAAGGCAGTAAATCACAAATATGGTCACTCGCTTTGGTTGTTAGTTTACTCGAAAGTTTAAAGATGAGTTTTTGATTTCGTTTACTGAATCATTACACTGAAATGGAATTGTATAAAGATTTGCTAAATACTATTTTAACACTTGTCAATTGAGTCGCAAAACTGAATAAAACTGATTTTTTTTAATTTCTCTCCTAACTCATTAGTCAGAATCGGCTCGTTGGTCTAGGGATATGATTCTCGCTTTGGGTGCGAGAGGTCTCGGCTTCAAATCCCGGACGAGCCCATAATTTTACCAAAGTTAGAAAAATGGCTGCTGAAGATTCGACTTGCATCAATAAGGCAACATTTGAACACTTTTAGAAAAGAGATATTTATAAATTATTTTCCGACCTATACGTACGGTTGTTGAATGTATGTCTGGCTCGTTGGTCTAAGGGCATGATTCTCGCTTAGGGTGCGAGAGGTCCCGGGTTCAACTCCCGGACGAGCCCATATTTTTTAACATATTGCATTATGATGCCTGCATTTCAATTCAAGTTATGAAATTCGACAGAAAAACAAAAATAGAAATTCTCACAATTATACTGACCGGGAATTTTGCGACCACATCGGAATGTGCCAACAAGTAGACAATCATGGCAATGAAATGGAGAATTCCCTGCAGTGCAAGGCAGTAAATCACAAATATGGTCACTCGCTTTGTCTGTTAGTTTACTCGAAAGTTTAAAGATGAGTTTTTGATTTCGTTTGCTGAATCATTACCCTGAAATGGAATTGTATAAAGATTTGCTAAATACGTATTTTAAAACTTGTCAATTGAGTCGCAAAACTGAATAAAACTGATTTATTTTAATTTCTCTCCTAACTCATTAGTCAGAATCGGCTCGTTGGTCTAGGGGTATGATTCTCGCTTTGGGTGCGAGAGGTCTCGAGTTCAAATCCCGGACGAGCCCGTAATTTTACCAAAGTTAGAAAAATGGCTGCTGAAGATTCGAATTGCATCAATAAGGCAACCTTTGAACACTTTTAGAAAAGAGATATTTATAAATTATTTTCCGACAATCCATACGTTTGTTAAATGTATGTCTGGCTCGTTGGTCTAGGGGCATGATTCTCGCTTAGGGTGTTAGATGTCCCGGCTTCAACTCCCGGACGAGCCCATATTTTTTAACATATTTCATTATGATGCATGCATTTCAATTCAAGTTATGAAATTCAACAGAAAATCAATAATACAAATTCTCGCAATTATACTGACCGGGGATTTTGCGGCCACATCGGAATGTGCCAACAAGTAGACAATCATGGCAATGAAATAGAGAATTCCCTGTAGTGCAAGGCAGTAAATCACAAATATAGTCACTCGCTTTGGCTGTTAGTTTACTCGAAATTTAAAGATCAGTTTTTGATTTCGTTTACTGAATCATTACACTGAAATGGAATTGTATAAAGATTTGCTAAATACTATTTTAACACTTGTCAATTGAGTCGCAAAACTGAATAAAACTGATTTTTTTTAATTTCTCTCCTAACTCATTAGTCAGAATCAGCTCGTTGGTCTAGGGGTATGATTCTCGCCTTGGGGTGTGAGAGCTCTCGGGTTCAAATCCCGGACGAGCTCATAATTTAACCGAACATAGAAAAATGGCTGCTGAAGATTCGACTTGCATCAATAAGGCAACCTTTGAAAACTTTTAGAAATGAGATATTTAAAAATTATTTTCCGACATTCCATACGTTTGTTGAATGTATGTCTGGCTCGTTGGTCGAGGGGCACGATTCTCGCTTAGGGTGCGAGAGGTCCCCGGCTCAACTCCCGGACGAGCCCATAAATTTTAACAAATTGCATTATGATGCCTGTATTTCAATTCAAGTTATGAAATTCGACAGAAAAACAAAAATAGAAATTCTCTCAATTATACTGACCGGGATTTTGCGGCCACATCGGAATGTGCCAACAAGTAGACAATAATGGCAATGAAATGGAGAATTCCCTGCAGTGCAAGGCAGTAAATCACAAATATGGTCACTCGCTTTGGCTGTTAGTTTTCTCGAAAGTTTAAAAATGAGTTTTTGATTTCGTTTACTGAATCATTACCCTGAAATGGAATTGTATAAAGATTTGCTAAATACTATTTTAAAACTTGTCAATTGAGTCGCAAAACTGAATAAAACTGATTTTTTTTAATTTCTCTCCTAACTCATTAGTCAGAATCGGCTCGTTGGTCTAGGGGTATGATTCTCGCTTTGGGTGCGAGAGGTCTCGGGTTCAAATCCCGGACGAGCCCATAATTTTACCAAACTTAGAAAAATGGCTGCTGAAGATTCGACTTGCATCAATAAGGCAACCTTTGAAAACTTTTAGAAATGAGATATTTAAAAATTATTTTCCGACATTCCATACGTTTGTTGAATGTATGTCTGGCTCGTTGGTCGAGGGGCACGATTCTCGCTTAGGGTGCGAGAGGTCCCCGGCTCAACTCCCGGACGAGCCCATAAATTTTAACAAATTGCATTATGATGCCTGTATTTCAATTCAAGTTATGAAATTCGACAGAAAAACAAAAATAGAAATTCTCTCAATTATACTGACCGGGATTTTGCGGCCACATCGGAATGTGCCAACAAGTAGACAATAATGGCAATGAAATGGAGAATTCCCTGCAGTGCAAGGCAGTAAATCACAAATATGGTCACTCGCTTTGGCTGTTAGTTTTCTCGAAAGTTTAAAAATGAGTTTTTGATTTCGTTTACTGAATCATTACCCTGAAATGGAATTGTATAAAGATTTGCTAAATACTATTTTAAAACTTGTCAATTGAGTCGCAAAACTGAATAAAACTGATTTTTTTTAATTTCTCTCCTAACTCATTAGTCAGAATCGGCTCGTTGGTCTAGGGGTATGATTCTCGCTTTGGGTGCGAGAGGTCTCGGGTTCAAATCCCGGACGAGCCCATAATTTTACCAAACTTAGAAAAATGGCTGCTGAAGATTCGACTTGCATCAATAAGGAAACCTTTGAACACTTTTAGAAATGAGATATTTAAAAATTATTTTCCGACATTCCATACGTTTGTGGAATGTATGTATGGCTCGTTGGTCGAGGGGCACGATTCTCGCTTAGGGTGCGAGAGGTCCCGGGTTCATCTCCCGGACGATTTTTTAACATATTGCATTATGATGCCTGCATTTCAATTCAAGTTATGAAATTCGACACAAAAACAAAAATAGAAATTCTCACAATTATACTGACCGGGGATTTTGCGACCACATCGGAATGTGCCAACAAGTAGACAATCATGGCAATGAAATGGAGTATTCCCTGCAGTGCAAGGCAGTAAATCACAAATATGGTCACTAGCTATGTCTGTTAGTTTACTCGAAATTTAAAGATCAGTTTTTGATTTCGTTTACTGAATCATTACCCTGAAATGGAATTGTATAAAGATTTGCTAAATACCATTTTAAAACTTGTCAATTGAGTCGCAAAACTGAATAAAACTGTTTTTTTTTAATTTTTCTCCTAACTCATTAGTCACAATCGGCTCGTTGGTCTAGGGGTATGATTCTCGCTTTGGGAGCGAGAGGTCTCGGGTTCAAATCCCGGACGAGCCCACATTTTTTAACATATTGCATTATGATGCCTGCATTTCAATTCAAGTTATGAAATTCGACAGAAAAACAATAATTGAAATTCTCACAATTATATTGACCGGGGATTTTGCGACCACATCGGAATGTGCCAACAAGTAGACAATAATGGCAATGAAATGGAGAATTCCCTGCAGTTCAAGGCAGTAAATCACAAATATGGTCACTCGCTTTGGCTATTAGTTTTCTCGAAAGTTTAAAGATGAGTTTTTGATTTCGTTTACTGAATCATTACCCTGAAATGGAATTGTATAAAGATTTGCTAAATACTATTTTAAAACTTGTCAATTGAGTCGCAAAACTGAATAAAACTGATTTTTTTAATTGTTCTCCTAACTTATTAGTCAGAATCGGCTCGTTGGTCTAGGGGTATGATTCTCGCTTTGGGTGCGAGAGCTATCGCGTTCATATCCCGGACGAGCCCACATTTTTTAACATATTCCATTATGATGCCTGCATTTCAATTCAAGTTATAAAATTCGACAGAAAAACAATAATAGAAATTCTCACAATTATACTGACCGGGGATTTTGCGGCCACATCGGAATGTGCCAACAAGGAGACAATAATGGCAATGAAATGGAGAATTCCCTGCAGTGCAAGGCAGTAAATCACAAATATGGTCACTCGCTTTGGCTGTTAGTTTTCTCGAAAGTTTAAAAATGAGTTTTTGATTTCGTTTACTGAATCATTACCCTGAAATGGAATTGTATAAAGATTTGCTAAATACTATTTTAAAACTTGTCAATTGAGTCGCAAAACTGAATAAAACTGATTTTTTTTAATTGTTCTCCTAACTCATTAGTCAGAATCGGCTCGTTGGTCTAGGGGTATGATTCTCGCTTTGGGTGCGAGAGGTCTCGGGTTCATATCCCGGACGAGCCCACATTTTTTAACATATTCCATTATGATGCCTGCATTTCAATTCAAGTTATAAAATTCGACAGAAAAACAATAATAGAAATTCTCACAATTATACTGACCGAGGATTTTGCAGCCACATCGGAATGTGCCAACAAGTAGACAATAATGGCAATGAAATGGAGAATTCCCTGCAGTGCAAGGCAGTAAATCACAAATATGGTCACTCGCTTTGGCTGTTAGTTTTCCCGAAAGTTTAAAAATGAGTTTTTGATTTCGTTTACTGAATCATTACCCTGAAATGGAATTGAATAAAGATTTGCTAAATACTATTTTAAAACTTGTCAATTGAGTCGCAAAACTGAATAAAACTGATTTTTTTTAATTTCTCTCTTAACTCATTAGTCAGAATCGGCTCGTTGGTCTAGGGGTATGATTCTCGCTTTGGGTGCGAGACGTCTCGGGTTCAAATCCCGGACGAGCCCATAATTTTACCAAACTTAGAAAAATGGCTGCTGAAGATTCGACTTGCATCAATAAGGCAACCTTTGCACACATTTAGAAAAGAGATATTTATAAATTATTTTCCGACAAACCATACGTTTGTTGCAAGTATGTCTGGCTCGTTGGTCTAGGGGCATGATTTTCGCTTAGGATGCGAGAGGTCCCGGGTTCATCTCCCGGACGATTTTTTAACATATTGCATTATGATGCCTGCATTTCAATTCAAGTTATGAAATTCGACACAAAAACAAAAATAGAAATTCTCACAATTATACTGACCGGGGATTTTGCGACCACATCGGAATGTGCCAACAAGTAGACAATAATGGCAATGAAATGGAGAATTCCCTGCAGTTCAAGGCAGTAAATCACAAATATGGTCACTCGCTTTGGCTATTAGTTTTCTCGAAAGTTTAAAGATGAGTTTTTGATTTCGTTTACTGAATCATTACCCTGAAATGGAATTGTATAAAGATTTGCTAAATACTATTTTAAAACTTGTCAATTGAGTCGCAAAACTGAATAAAACTGATTTTTTTAATTGTTCTCCTAACTCATTAGTCAGAATCGGCTCGTTGGTCTAGGGGTATGATTCTCGCTTTGGGTGCGAGAGCTATCGCGTTCATATCCCGGACGAGCCCACATTTTTTAACATATCCATTATGATGCCTGCATTTCAATTCAAGTTATAAAATTCGACAGAAAAACAATAATAGAAATTCTCACAATTATACTGACCGGGGATTTTGCGGCCACATCGGAATGTGCCAACAAGGAGACAATAATGGCAATGAAATGGAGAATTCCCTGCTGTGCAAGGCAGTAAATCACAAATATGGTCACTCGCTTTGGCTGTTAGTTTTCCCGAAAGTTTAAAAATGAGTTTTTGATTTCGTTTACTGAATCATTACCCTGAAATGGAATTGAATAAAGATTTGCTAAATACTATTTTAAAAATTGTCAATTGAGTCGCAAAACTGAATAAAACTGATTTTTTTTAATTTCTCTCCTAACTCATTAACCAGAATCGGCTCGTTGGTCTAGGGGTATGATTCTCGCTTTGGGTGCGAGACCTCTCGGGTTCAAATCCCGGACGAGCCCATAATTTTACCAAACTTAGAAAAATGGCTGCTGAAGATTCGACTTGCATCAATAAGGCAACCTTTGCACACTTTTAGAAAAGAGATATTTATAAATTATTTTCCGACAATCCATACGTTTGTTGCAAGTATGTCTGGCTCGTTGGTCTAGGGGCATGATTCTCGCTCAGGGTGCGAGAGGTCCCGGGTTCATCTCCCGGACGATTTTTTAACATATTGCATTATGATGCCTGCATTTCAATTCAAGTTATGAAATTCGACACAAAAACAAAAATAGAAATTCTCACAATTATACTGACCGGGGATTTTGCGACCACATCGGAATGTGCCAACAAGTAGACAATCATGGCAATGAAATGGAGTATTCCCTGCAGTGCAAGGCAGTAAATCACAAATATGGTCACTAACTATGTCTGTTAGTTTACTCGAAATTTAAAGATCAGTTTTTGATTTCGTTTACTGAATCATTACCCTGAAATGGAATTGTATAAAGATTTGCTAAATACTATTTTAAAACTTGCCAATTGAGTCGCAAAACTGAATAAAACTGATTTGTTTTTAATTTTTCTCCTAACTCATTAGTCAGAATCGGCTCGTTGGTCTAGGGTTATGATTCTCGCTTTGGGTGCGAGAGGTCTCGGGTTCAAATCCCAGACGAGCCCACATTTTTTAACATATTGCATTATGATGCCTGCATTTCAATTCAAGTTATGAAATTCGACAGAAAAACAATAATAGAAATTCTCACAATTATACTGACCGGGGATTTTGCGACCACATCGGAATGTGCCAACAAGTCGACAATCATGGCAATGAAATGGAGAATTCCCAGCAGTGCAAGGCAGTAAATCACAAATGTAGTCACTCGCTTTGGCTGTTAGTTTACTCGAAATTTAAAGATCAGTTTTTGATTTCGTTTACTGAATCATTACCCTGAAATGGAATTGTATAAAGATTTGCTAAATACTATTTTAAAACTTGTCAATTGAGTCGCAAAACTGAATAAAACTGATTTTTTTTAATTTTTCTCCTAACTCATTAGTCAGAATCGGCTCGTTGGTCTAGGGGTATAATTCTCGCTTTGGGTGCGAGAGGTCTCGGTTTCAAATCCCAGACGAGCCCACATTTTTTAACATATTGCTTTATGATGCCTGCATTTCAATTCAAGATATGAAATTCGACAGAAAAACAATAATAGAAATTCTCACAATTATACTGACTGGGGATTTTGCGACCACATCGGAATGTGCCAACAAGTAGACAATAATGGCAATGAAATGGAGAATTCCCTGCAGTGCAAGGCAGTAAATCACAAATATGGTCACTCGCTTTGGCTGTTAGTTTTCTCGAAAGTTTAAAGATGAGTTTTTGATTTCGTTTACTGAATCATTACCCTGAAATGGAATTGTATAAAGATTTGCTAAATACTGTTTTAAAACTTGTCAATTGAGTCGCAAAACTGAATAAAACTGATTTTTTTTAATTTTTCTCCTAACTCAATAGTCAGAATCGGCTCGTTGGTCTAGGGGTATGATTCTCGCTTTGGGTGCGAGAAGTCTCGGGTTCAAATCCCGGACGAGCCCACTTTTTTTAACATATTGCATTATTATGCCTGCATTTCAATTCAAGTTATGAAATTCGACAGAAAAACAATAATAGAAATTCTCACAATTATACTGACCGGGGATTTTGCGACCACATCGGAATGTGCCAATAAGAAGACAATAATGGCAATGAAATGGAGAATTCCCTGCAGTGCAAGGCAGTAAATCACAAATATAGTCACTCGCTTTGGCTGTTAGTTTTCTCGAAAGTTTAAAGATGAGTTTTTGATTTCGTTTACTGAATCATTACCCTGAAATGGAATTGTATAAAGATTTGCTAAATACTGTTTTAAAACTTGTCAATTGAGTCGCAAAACTGAATAAAACTGATTTTTTTTAATTTTTCTCCTAACTCAATAGTCAGAATCGGCTCGTTGGTCTAGGGGTATGATTCTCGCTTTGGGTGCGAGAGGTCTCGGGTTCAAATCCCGGACGAGCCCATAATTTTGCCAAAGTTAGAAAAATGGCTGCTGAAGATTCGACTTGCATCAATAAGGCAACCTTTGAACACTTTTAGAAAAGAGATATTTATAAATTATTTTCCGACCTATACATACGTTTGTTGAATGTATGTCTGGCTCGTTGGCCTAGGGGCATGATTCTCGCTTAGGGTGCGAGAGGTCCCGGGTTCAACTCCCGGACGAGCCTATATTTTTTAACATATTGCATTATGATGCCTGCATTTCAATTCAAGTTATGAAATTCGACAGAAAAACAAAAATAGAAATTCTCACAATTATACTGACCGGGGATTTTGCGACCACATCGGAATGTGCCAACAAGTAGACAATCATGGCAATGAAATGGAGAATTCCCAGCAGTGCAAGGCAGTAAATCACAAATATAGTCACTCGCTTTGGCTGTTAGTTTACTCGAAATTTAAAGATCAGTTTTTGATTTCGTTTACTGAATCATTACCCTGAAATGGAATTGTATAAAGATTTGCTAAATACTATTTTAAAACTTGTCAATTGAGTCGCAAAACTGAATAAAACTGATTTTTTTTAATTTTTCTTCTAACTCATTAGTCAGAATCGGCTCGTTGGTCTAGGGGTATAATTCTCGCTTTGGGTGCGAGAGGTCTCGGTTTCAAATCCCAGTCGAGCCCACATTTTTTAACATATTGCATTATGATGCCTGCATTTCAATTCAAGATATGAAATTCGACAGAAAAACAATAATAGAAATTCTCACAATTATACTGACCGGGGATTTTGCGACCACATCGGAATGTGCCAACAAGAAGACAATAATGGCAATGAAATGGAGAATTCCCTGCAGTGCAAGGCAGTAAATCACAAATATGGACACTCGCTTTGGCTGTTAGTTTACTCGAAATTTAAAGATGAGTTTTTGATTTCGTTTACTGAATCATTACCCTGAAATGGAATTGTATAAAGACTTGCTAAATACTATTTTAAAACTTGTCAATTGAGTCGCAAAACTGAATAAAACTGATTTTTTTTAATTTCTCACCTAACTCATTAGTCAGAATCGTTTCGTTGGTCTAGGGGTATGATTCTCGCTTTGGGTGCGAGAGGTCTCGGGTTCAAATCCCAGACGAGCCCATAATTTTGCCAAAGTTAGAAAAATGGCTGCTGAAGATTCGACTTGCATCAATAAGGCAACCTTTGAACACTTTTAGAAAAGAGATATTTATAAATTATTTTCCGACCTATACATACGTTTGTTGAATGTATGTCTGGCTCGTTGGCCTAGGGGAATGATTCTCGCCTAGGGTGCGAGAGGTCTCGGTTTCAAATCCCAGACGAGCCCACATTTTTTAACATATTGCATTATGATGCCTGCATTTCAATTCAAGATATGAAATTCGACAGAAAAACAATAATATAAATTCTCACAATTATACTGACCGGGGATTTTGCGACCACATCGGAATGTGCCAACAAGTAGACAATAATGGCAATGAAATGGAGAATTCCCTGCAGTGCAAGGCAGTAAATCACAAATATGGTCACTCGCTTTGGCTGTTAGTTTTCTCGAAAGTTTAAAGATGAGTTTTTGATTTCGTTTACTGAATCATTACCCTGAAATGGAATTGTGTAAAGATTTGCTAAATACTGTTTTAAAACTTGTCAATTGAGTCGCAAAACTGAATAAAACTGATTTTTTTTAATTTTTCTCCTAACTCAATAGTCGGAATCGGCTCGTTGGTCTAGGGGTATGATTCTCGCTTTGGGTGCGAGAGGTCTCGGGTTCAAATCCCGGACGAGCCCACTTTTTTTAACATATTGCATTATTATGCCTGCATTTCAATTCAAGTTATGAAATTCGACAGAAAAACAATAATAGAAATTCTCACAATTATACTGACCGGGGATTTTGCGACCACATCGGAATGTGCCAACAAGTAGACAATCATGGCAATGAAATGGAGAATTCCCTGCAGTGCAAGGCAGTAAATCACAAATATAGTCACTCGCTTTGGCTGTTAGTTTTCTCGAAAGTTTAAAGATGAGTTTTTGATTTCGTTTACTGAATCATTACCCTGAAATGGAATTGTATAAAGATTTGCTAAATACTGTTTTAAAACTTGTCAATTGAGTCGCAAAACTGAATAAAACTGATTTTTTTAAATTTTTCTCCTAACTCAATAGTCAGAATCGGCTCGTTGGTCTAGGGGTATGATTCTCGCTTTGGGTGCGAGAGGTCTCGGGTTCAAATCCCGGACGAGCCCATAATTTTGCCAAAGTTAGAAAAATGGCTGCTGAAGATTCGACTTGCATCAATAAGGCAACCTTTGAACACTTTTAGAAAAGAGATATTTATAAATTATTTTCCGACCTATACATACGTTTGTTGAATGTATGTCTGGCTCGTTGGCCTAGGGGCATGATTCTCGCTTAGGGTGCGAGAGGTCTCGGGTTCAACTCCCGGACGACCCTATATTTTTTAACATATTGCATTATGATGCCTGCATTTCAATTCAAGTTATGAAATTCGACAGAAAAACAAAAATAGAAATTCTCACAATTATACTGACCGGGGATTTTGCGACCACATCGGAATGTGCCAACAAGTAGACAATCATGGCAATGAAATGGAGAATTCCCTGCAGTGCAAGGCAGTAAATCACAAATATAGTCACTCGCTTTGGCTGTTAGTTTACTCGAAATTTAAAGATCAGTTTTTGATTTCGTTTACTGAATCATTACCCTGAAATGGAATTGTATAAAGATTTGCTAAATACTATTTTAAAACTTGTCAATTGAGTCGCAAAACTGAATAAAACTGATTTTTTTTAATTTTTCTCCTAACTTATTAGTCAGAATCGGCTCGTTGGTCTAGGGGTATAATTCTCGCTTTGGGTGCGAGAGGTCTCGGTTTCAAATCCCAGACGAGCCCACATTTTTTAACATATTGCATTATGATGCCTGCATTTCAATTCAAGATATGAAATTCGACAGAAAAACAATAATAGAAATTCTCACAATTATACTGACCGGGGATTTTGCGACCACATCGGAATGTGCCAACAAGTAGACAATAATGGCAATGAAATGGAGAATTCCCTGCAGTGCAAGGCAGTAAATCACAAATATGGTCACTCGCTTTGGCTGTTAGTTTTCTCGAAAGTTTAAAGATGAGTTTTTGATTTCGTTTACTGAATCATTACCCTGAAATGGAATTGTATAAAGATTTGCTAAATACTGTTTTAAAACTTGTCAATTGAGTCGCAAAACTGAATAAAACTGATTTTTTTTAATTTTTCTCCTAACTCAATAGTCAGAATCGGCTCGTTGGTCTAGGGGTATGATTCTCGCTTTGGGTGCGAGAGGTCTCGGGTTCAAATCCCGGACGGGCCCACTTTTTTTAACATATTGCATTATTATGCCTGCATTTCAATTCAAGTTATGAAATTCGACAGAAAAACAATAATAGAAATTCTCACAATTATACTGACCGGTGATTTTGCGACCACATCGGAATGTGCCAACAAGTAGACAATCATGGCAATGAAATGGAGAATTCCCTGCAGTGCAAGGCAGTAAATCACAAATATAGTCACTCGCTTTGGCTGTTAGTTTACCCGAAATTTAAAGATCAGTTTTTGATTTCGTTTACTGAATCATTACCCTGAAATGGAATTGTATAAAGATTTGCTAAATACTATTTTAAAACTTGTCAATTGAGTCGCAAAACTGAATAAAACTGATTTTTTTTAATTTTTCTCCTAACTCATTAGTCAGAATCGGCTCGTTGGTCTAGGGGTATAATTCTCGCTTTGGGTGCGAGAGGTCTCGGTTTCAAATCCCAGACGAGCCCACATTTTTTAACATATTGCTTTATGATGCCTGCATTTCAATTCAAGATATGAAATTCGACAGAAAAACAATAATAGAAATTCTCACAATTATACTGACCGGGGATTTTGCGACCACATCGGAATGTGCCAACAAGAAGACAATAATGGCAATGAAATGGAGAATTCCCTGCAGTGCAAGGCAGTAAATCACAAATATAGTCACTCGCTTTGGCTGTTAGTTTTCTCGAAAGTTTAAAGATGAGTTTTTGATTTCGTTTACTGAATCATTACCCTGAAATGGAATTGTATAAAGATTTGCTAAATACTGTTTTAAAACTTGTCAATTGAGTCGCAAAACTGAATAAAACTGATTTTTTTTAATTTTTCTCCTAACTCAATAATCAGAATCGGCTCGTTGGTCTAGGGGTATGATTCTCGCTTTGGGTGCGAGAGGTCTCGGGTTCAAATCCCGGACGAGCCCATAATTTTGCCAAAGTTAGAAAAATGGCTGCTGAAGATTCGACTTGCATCAATAAGGCAACCTTTGAACACTTTTAGAAAAGAGATATTTATAAATTATTTTCCGACCTATACATACGTTTGTTGAATGTATGTCTGGCTCGTTGGCCAAGGGGCATGATTCTCGCTTAGGGTGCGAGAGGTCCCGGGTTCAACTCCCGGACGAGCCTATATTTTTTAACATATTGCATTATGATGCCTGCATTTCAATTCAAGTTATGAAATTCGACAGAAAAACAAAAATAGAAATTCTCACAATTATACTGACCGGGGATTTTGCGACCACATCGGAATGTGCCAACAAGTAGACAATCATGGCAATGAAATGGAGAATTCCCAGCAGTGCAAGGCAGTAAATCACAAATATAGTCACTCGCTTTGGCTGTTAGTTTACTCGAAATTTAAAGATCAGTTTTTGATTTCGTTTACTGAATCATTACCCTGAAATGGAATTGTATAAAGATTTGCTAAATACTATTTTAAAACTTGTCAATTGAGTCGCAAAACTGAATAAAACTGATTTTTTTTAATTTTTCTCCTAACTCATTAGTCAGAATCGGCTCGTTGGTCTAGGGGTATAATTCTCGCTTTGGGTGCGAGAGGTCTCGGTTTCAAATCCCAGTCGAGCCCACATTTTTTAACATATTGCATTATGATGCCTGCATTTCAATTCAAGATATGAAATTCGACAGAAAAACAATAATAGAAATTCTCACAATTATACTGACCGGGGATTTTGCGACCACATCGGAATGTGCCAACAAGAAGACAATAATGGCAATGAAATGGAGAATTCCCTGCAGTGCAAGGCAGTAAATCACAAATATGGACACTCGCTTTGGCTGTTAGTTTACTCGAAATTTAAAGATGAGTTTTTGATTTCGTTTACTGAATCATTACCCTGAAATGGAATTGTATAAAGATTTGCTAAATACTATTTTAAAACTTGTCAATTGAGTCGCAAAACTGAATAAAACTGATTTTTTTTAATTTTTCTCCTAACTTATTAGTCAGAATCGGCTCGTTGGTCTAGGGGTATAATTCTCGCTTTGGGTGCGAGAGGTCTCGGTTTCAAATCCCAGACGACCCTATATTTTTTAACATATTGCATTATGATGCCTGCATTTCAATTCAAGTTATGAAATTCGACAGAAAAACAAAAATAGAAATTCTCACAATTATACTGACCGGGGATTTTGCGACCACATCGGAATGTGCCAACAAGTAGACAATCATGGCAATGAAATGGAGAATTCCCTGCAGTGCAAGGCAGTAAATCACAAATATAGTCACTCGCTTTGGCTGTTAGTTTACTCGAAATTTAAAGATCAGTTTTTGATTTCGTTTACTGAATCATTACCCTGAAATGGAATTGTATAAAGATTTGCTAAATACTATTTTAAAACTTGTCAATTGAGTCGCAAAACTGAATAAAACTGATTTTTTTTAATTTTTCTCCTAACTTATTAGTCAGAATCGGCTCGTTGGTCTAGGGGTATAATTCTCGCTTTGGGTGCGAGAGGTCTCGGTTTCAAATCCCAGACGAGCCCACATTTTTTAACATATTGCATTATGATGCCTGCATTTCAATTCAAGATATGAAATTCGACAGAAAAACAATAATAGAAATTCTCACAATTATACTGACCGGGGATTTTGCGACCACATCGGAATGTGCCAACAAGTAGACAATAATGGCAATGAAATGGAGAATTCCCTGCAGTGCAAGGCAGTAAATCACAAATATGGTCACTCGCTTTGGCTGTTAGTTTTCTCGAAAGTTTAAAGATGAGTTTTTGATTTCGTTTACTGAATCATTACCCTGAAATGGAATTGTATAAAGATTTGCTAAATACTGTTTTAAAACTTGTCAATTGAGTCGCAAAACTGAATAAAACTGATTTTTTTTAATTTTTCTCCTAACTCAATAGTCAGAATCGGCTCGTTGGTCTAGGGGTATGATTCTCGCTTTGGGTGCGAGAGGTCTCGGGTTCAAATCCCGGACGGGCCCACTTTTTTTAACATATTGCATTATTATGCCTGCATTTCAATTCAAGTTATGAAATTCGACAGAAAAACAATAATAGAAATTCTCACAATTATACTGACCGGTGATTTTGCGACCACATCGGAATGTGCCAACAAGTAGACAATCATGGCAATGAAATGGAGAATTCCCTGCAGTGCAAGGCAGTAAATCACAAATATAGTCACTCGCTTTGGCTGTTAGTTTACCCGAAATTTAAAGATCAGTTTTTGATTTCGTTTACTGAATCATTACCCTGAAATGGAATTGTATAAAGATTTGCTAAATACTATTTTAAAACTTGTCAATTGAGTCGCAAAACTGAATAAAACTGATTTTTTTTAATTTTTCTCCTAACTCATTAGTCAGAATCGGCTCGTTGGTCTAGGGGTATAATTCTCGCTTTGGGTGCGAGAGGTCTCGGTTTCAAATCCCAGACGAGCCCACATTTTTTAACATATTGCTTTATGATGCCTGCATTTCAATTCAAGATATGAAATTCGACAGAAAAACAATAATAGAAATTCTCACAATTATACTGACCGGGGATTTTGCGACCACATCGGAATGTGCCAACAAGAAGACAATAATGGCAATGAAATGGAGAATTCCCTGCAGTGCAAGGCAGTAAATCACAAATATAGTCACTCGCTTTGGCTGTTAGTTTTCTCGAAAGTTTAAAGATGAGTTTTTGATTTCGTTTACTGAATCATTACCCTGAAATGGAATTGTATAAAGATTTGCTAAATACTGTTTTAAAACTTGTCAATTGAGTCGCAAAACTGAATAAAACTGATTTTTTTTAATTTTTCTCCTAACTCAATAGTCAGAATCGGCTCGTTGGTCTAGGGGTATGATTCTCGCTTTGGGTGCGAGAGGTCTCGGGTTCAAATCCCGGACGAGCCCATAATTTTGCCAAAGTTAGAAAAATGGCTGCTGAAGATTCGACTTGCATCAATAAGGCAACCTTTGAACACTTTTAGAAAAGAGATATTTATAAATTATTTTCCGACCTATACATACGTTTGTTGAATGTATGTCTGGCTCGTTGGCCTAGGGGCATGATTCTCGCTTAGGGTGCGAGAGGTCCCGGGTTCAACTCCCGGACGAGCCTATATTTTTTAACATATTGCATTATGATGCCTGCATTTCAATTCAAGTTATGAAATTCGACAGAAAAACAAAAATAGAAATTCTCACAATTATACTGACCGGGGATTTTGCGACCACATCGGAATGTGCCAACAAGTAGACAATCATGGCAATGAAATGGAGAATTCCCAGCAGTGCAAGGCAGTAAATCACAAATATAGTCACTCGCTTTGGCTGTTAGTTTACTCGAAATTTAAAGATCAGTTTTTGATTTCGTTTACTGAATCATTACCCTGAAATGGAATTGTATAAAGATTTGCTAAATACTATTTTAAAACTTGTCAATTGAGTCGCAAAACTGAATAAAACTGATTTTTTTTAATTTTTCTCCTAACTCATTAGTCAGAATCGGCTCGTTGGTCTAGGGGTATAATTCTCGCTTTGGGTGCGAGAGGTCTCGGTTTCAAATCCCAGTCGAGCCCACATTTTTTAACATATTGCATTATGATGCCTGCATTTCAATTCAAGATATGAAATTCGACAGAAAAACAATAATAGAAATTCTCACAATTATACTGACCGGGGATTTTGCGACCACATCGGAATGTGCCAACAAGAAGACAATAATGGCAATGAAATGGAGAATTCCCTGCAGTGCAAGGCAGTAAATCACAAATATGGACACTCGCTTTGGCTGTTAGTTTACTCGAAATTTAAAGATGAGTTTTTGATTTCGTTTACTGAATCATTACCCTGAAATGGAATTGTATAAAGACTTGCTAAATACTATTTTAAAACTTGTCAATTGAGTCGCAAAACTGAATAAAACTGATTTTTTTTAATTTCTCACCTAACTCATTAGTCAGAATCGTTTCGTTGGTCTAGGGGTATGATTCTCGCTTTGGGTGCGAGAGGTCTCGGGTTCAAATCCCAGACGAGCCCATAATTTTGCCAAAGTTAGAAAAATGGCTGCTGAAGATTCGACTTGCATCAATAAGGCAACCTTTGAACACTTTTAGAAAAGAGATATTTATAAATTATTTTCCGACCTATACATACGTTTGTTGAATGTATGTCTGGCTCGTTGGCCTAGGGGCATGATTCTCGCCTAGGGTGCGAGAGGTCTCGGTTTCAAATCCCAGACGAGCCCACATTTTTTAACATATTGCATTATGATGCCTGCATTTCAATTCAAGATATGAAATTCGACAGAAAAACAATAATATAAATTCTCACAATTATACTGACCGGGGATTTTGCGACCACATCGGAATGTGCCAACAAGTAGACAATAATGGCAATGAAATGGAGAATTCCCTGCAGTGCAAGGCAGTAAATCACAAATATGGTCACTCGCTTTGGCTGTTAGTTTTCTCGAAAGTTTAAAGATGAGTTTTTGATTTCGTTTACTGAATCATTACCCTGAAATGGAATTGTGTAAAGATTTGCTAAATACTGTTTTAAAACTTGTCAATTGAGTCGCAAAACTGAATAAAACTGATTTTTTTTAATTTTTCTCCTAACTCAATAGTCGGAATCGGCTCGTTGGTCTAGGGGTATGATTCTCGCTTTGGGTGCGAGAGGTCTCGGGTTCAAATCCCGGACGAGCCCACTTTTTTTAACATATTGCATTATTATGCCTGCATTTCAATTCAAGTTATGAAATTCGACAGAAAAACAATAATAGAAATTCTCACAATTATACTGACCGGGGATTTTGCGACCACATCGGAATGTGCCAACAAGTAGACAATCATGGCAATGAAATGGAGAATTCCCTGCAGTGCAAGGCAGTAAATCACAAATATAGTCACTCGCTTTGGCTGTTAGTTTTCTCGAAAGTTTAAAGATGAGTTTTTGATTTCGTTTACTGAATCATTACCCTGAAATGGAATTGTATAAAGATTTGCTAAATACTGTTTTAAAACTTGTCAATTGAGTCGCAAAACTGAATAAAACTGATTTTTTTAAATTTTTCTCCTAACTCAATAGTCAGAATCGGCTCGTTGGTCTAGGGGTATGATTCTCGCTTTGGGTGCGAGAGGTCTCGGGTTCAAATCCCCGACGAGCCCATAATTTTGCCAAAGTTAGAAAAATGGCTGCTGAAGATTCGACTTGCATCAATAAGGCAACCTTTGAACACTTTTAGAAAAGAGATATTTATAAATTATTTTCCGACCTATACATACGTTTGTTGAATGTATGTCTGGCTCGTTGGCCTAGGGGCATGATTCTCGCTTAGGGTGCGAGAGGTCTCGGGTTCAACTCCCGGACGACCCTATATTTTTTAACATATTGCATTATGATGCCTGCATTTCAATTCAAGTTATGAAATTCGACAGAAAAACAAAAATAGAAATTCTCACAATTATACTGACCGGGGATTTTGCGACCACATCGGAATGTGCCAACAAGTAGACAATCATGGCAATGAAATGGAGAATTCCCTGCAGTGCAAGGCAGTAAATCACAAATATAGTCACTCGCTTTGGCTGTTAGTTTACTCGAAATTTAAAGATCAGTTTTTGATTTCGTTTACTGAATCATTACCCTGAAATGGAATTGTATAAAGATTTGCTAAATACTATTTTAAAACTTGTCAATTGAGTCGCAAAACTGAATAAAACTGATTTTTTTTAATTTTTCTCCTAACTTATTAGTCAGAATCGGCTCGTTGGTCTAGGGGTATAATTCTCGCTTTTGGTGCGAGAGGTCTCGGTTTCAAATCCCAGACGAGCCCACATTTTTTAACATATTGCATTATGATGCCTGCATTTCAATTCAAGATATGAAATTCGACAGAAAAACAATAATAGAAATTCTCACAATTATACTGACCGGGGATTTTGCGACCACATCGGAATGTGCCAACAAGTAGACAATAATGGCAATGAAATGGAGAATTCCCTGCAGTGCAAGGCAGTAAATCACAAATATGGTCACTCGCTTTGGCTGTTAGTTTTCTCGAAAGTTTAAAGATGAGTTTTTGATTTCGTTTACTGAATCATTACCCTGAAATGGAATTGTATAAAGATTTGCTAAATACTGTTTTAAAACTTGTCAATTGAGTCGCAAAACTGAATAAAACTGATTTTTTTTAATTTTTCTCCTAACTCAATAGTCAGAATCGGCTCGTTGGTCTAGGGGTATGATTCTCGCTTTGGGTGCGAGAGGTCTCGGGTTCAAATCCCGGACGGGCCCACTTTTTTTAACATATTGCATTATTATGCCTGCATTTCAATTCAAGTTATGAAATTCGACAGAAAAACAATAATAGAAATTCTCACAATTATACTGACCGGTGATTTTGCGACCACATCGGAATGTGCCAACAAGTAGACAATCATGGCAATGAAATGGAGAATTCCCTGCAGTGCAAGGCAGTAAATCACAAATATAGTCACTCGCTTTGGCTGTTAGTTTACCCGAAATTTAAAGATCAGTTTTTGATTTCGTTTACTGAATCATTACCCTGAAATGGAATTGTATAAAGATTTGCTAAATACTATTTTAAAACTTGTCAATTGAGTCGCAAAACTGAATAAAACTGATTTTTTTTAATTTTTCTCCTAACTCATTAGTCAGAATCGGCTCGTTGGTCTAGGGGTATAATTCTCGCTTTGGGTGCGAGAGGTCTCGGTTTCAAATCCCAGACGAGCCCACATTTTTTAACATATTGCTTTATGATGCCTGCATTTCAATTCAAGATATGAAATTCGACAGAAAAACAATAATAGAAATTCTCACAATTATACTGACCGGGGATTTTGCGACCACATCGGAATGTGCCAACAAGTAGACAATAATGGCAATGAAATGGAGAATTCCCTGCAGTGCAAGGCAGTAAATCACAAATATGGTCACTCGCTTTGGCTGTTAGTTTACTCGAAAGTTTAAAGATGAGTTTTTGATTTCGTTTACTGAATCATTACCCTGAAATGGAATTGTATAAAGATTTGCTAAATACTGTTTTAAAACTTGTCAATTGAGTCGCAAAACTGAATAAAACTGATTTTTTTTAATTTTTCTCCTAACTCAATAGTCAGAATCGGCTCGTTGGTCTAGGGGTATGATTCTCGCTTTGGGTGCGAGAGGTCTCGGGTTCAAATCACGGACGAGCCCACTTTTTTAACATATTGCATTATTATGCCTGCATTTCAATTCAAGTTATGAAATTCGACAGAATAACAATAATAGAAATTCTCACAATTATACTGACTGGGGATTTTGCGACCACATCGGAATGTGCCAACAAGAAGACAATAATGGCAATGAAATGGAGAATTCCCTGCAGTGCAAGGCAGTAAATCACAAATATGGACACTCGCTTTGGCTGTTAGTTTACTCGAAATTTAAAGATCAGTTTTTGATTTCGTTTACTGAATCATTACCCTGAAATGGAATTGTATAAAGATTTGCTAAATACTATTTTAAAACTTGTCAATTGAGTCGCAAAACTGAATAAAACTGATTTTTTTTAATTTCTCTCCTAACTCATTAGTCAGAATCGTTTCGTTGGTCTAGGGGTATGATTCTCGCTTTGGGTGCGAGAGGTCTCGGGTTCAAATCCCGGACGAGCCCATAATTTTGCCAAAGTTAGAAAAATGGCTGCTGAAGATTCGACTTGCATCAATAAGGCAACCTTTGAACACTTTTAGAAAAGAGATATTTATAAATTATTTTCCGACCTATACATACGTTTCTTGAATGTATGTCTGGCTCGTTGGCCTAGGGGCATGATTCTCGCCTAGGGTGCGAGAGGTCCCGGGTTCAACTCCCGGTCGAGCCCATATTTTTTAACATATTGCATTATGATGCCTGCATTTCAATTCAAGTTATGAAATTCGACAGAAAAACAAAAATAGAAATTCTCACAATTATACTGACCGGGGATTTTGCGACCACATCGGAATGTGCCAACAAGTAGACAATCATGTCAATGAAATGGAGAATTCCCTGCAGTGCAAGGCAGTAAATCACAAATATAGTCACTCGCTTTGGCTGTTAGTTTACTCGAAATTTAAAGATCAGTTTTTGATTTCGTTTACTGAATCATTACCCTGAAATGGAATTGTATAAAGATTTGCTAAATACTATTTTAAAACTTGTCAATTGAGTCGCAAAACTGAATAAAACTGATTTTTTTTAATTTTTCTCCTAATTCATTAGTCAGAATCGGCTCGTTGGTCTAGGGGTTTGATTCTCGCTTTGGGTGCGAGAGGTCTCGGGTTCAAATCCCAGACCAGCCCACCTTTTTTAACATATTGCATTATGATGCCTGCATTTCAATTCAAGTTATGAAATTCGACAGAAAAACAGTAATAGAAATTCTCACAATTATACTGACCGGGGATTTTGCGACCACATCGGAATGTGCCAACAAGTAGACAATAATGGCAATGAAATGGAGAATTCCCTGCAGTGCAAGGCAGTAAATCACAAATATGGTCACTCGCTTTGGCTGTTAGTTTTCTCGAAAGTTTAAAGATGAGTTTTTGATTTCGTTTACTGAATCATTACCCTGAAATGGAATTGTATAAAGATTTGCTAAATACTGTTTTAAAACTTGTCAATTGAGTCGCAAAACTGAATAAAACTGATTTTTTTTAATTTTTCTCCTAACTCAATAGTCAGAATCGGCTCGTTGGTCTAGGGGTATGATTCTCGCTTTGGGTGCGAGAGGTCTCGGGTTCAAATCCCGGACGAGCCCACTTTTTTTAACATATTGCATTATTATGCCTGCATTTCAATTCAAGTTATGAAATTCGACAGAAAAACAATAATAGAAATTCTCACAATTATACTGACCGGGGATTTTGCGACCATATCGGAATGTGCCAACAAGTAGACAATAATGGCAATGAAATGGAGAATTCCCTGCAGTGCAAGGCAGTAAATCACAAATATGGTCACTCGCTTTGGCTGTTAGTTTTCTCGAAAGTTTAAAGATGAGTTTTTGATTTCGTTTACTGAATCATTACCCTGAAATGGAATTGTATAAAGATTTGCTAAATACTGTTTTAAAACTTGTCAATTGAGTCGCAAAACTGAATAAAACTGATTTTTTTTAATTTTTCTCCTAACTCAATAGTCAGAATCGGCTCGTTGGTCTAGGGGTATGATTCTCGCTTTGGGTGCGAGAGGTCTCGGGTTCAAATCCCGGACGGGCCCACTTTTTTTAACATATTGCATTATTATGCCTGCATTTCAATTCAAGTTATGAAATTCGACAGAAAAACAATAATAGAAATTCTCACAATTATACTGACCGGTGATTTTGCGACCACATCGGAATGTGCCAACAAGTAGACAATCATGGCAATGAAATGGAGAATTCCCTGCAGTGCAAGGCAGTAAATCACAAATATAGTCACTCGCTTTGGCTGTTAGTTTACCCGAAATTTAAAGATCAGTTTTTGATTTCGTTTACTGAATCATTACCCTGAAATGGAATTGTATAAAGATTTGCTAAATACTATTTTAAAACTTGTCAATTGAGTCGCAAAACTGAATGAAACTGATTTTTTTTAATTTTTCTCCTAACTCAATAGTCAGAATCGGCTCGTTGGTCTAGGGGTATGATTCTCGCTTTGGGTGCGAGAGGTCTCGGGTTCAAATCCCGGACGAGCCCACTTTTTTAACATATTGCATTATTATGCCTGCATTTCAATTCAAGTTATGAAATTCGACAGAAAAACAATAATAGAAATTCTCACAATTATACTGACTGGGGATTTTGCGACCACATCGGAATGTGCCAACAAGAAGACAATAATGGCAATGAAATGGAGAATTCCCTGCAGTGCAAGGCAGTAAATCACAAATATGGACACTCGCTTTGGCTGTTAGTTTACTCGAAATTTAAAGATCAGTTTTTGATTTCGTTTACTGAATCATTACCCTGAAATGGAATTGTATAAAGATTTGCTAAATACTATTTTAAAACTTGTCAATTGAGTCGCAAAACTGAATAAAACTGATTTTTTTTAATTTCTCTCCTAACTCATTAGTCAGAATCGTTTCGTTGGTCTAGGGGTATGATTCTCGCTTTGGGTGCGAGAGGTCTCGGGTTCAAATCCCGGACGAGCCCATAATTTTGCCAAAGTTAGAAAAATGGCTGCTGAAGATTCGACTTGCATCAATAAGGCAACCTTTGAACACTTTTAGAAAAGAGATATTTATAAATTATTTTCCGACCTATACATACGTTTCTTGAATGTATGTCTGGCTCGTTGGCCTAGGGGCATGATTCTCGCCTAGGGTGCGAGAGGTCCCGGGTTCAACTCCCGGTCGAGCCCATATTTTTTAACATATTGCATTATGATGCCTGCATTTCAATTCAAGTTATGAAATTCGACAGAAAAACAAAAATAGAAATTCTCACAATTATACTGACCGGGGATTTTGCGACCACATCGGAATGTGCCAACAAGTAGACAATCATGGCAATGAAATGGAGAATTCCCTGCAGTGCAAGGCAGTAAATCACAAATATAGTCACTCGCTTTGGCTGTTAGTTTACTCGAAATTTAAAGATCAGTTTTTGATTTCGTTTACTGAATCATTACCCTGAAATGGAATTGTATAAAGATTTGCTAAATACTATTTTAAAACTTGTCAATTGAGTCGCAAAACTGAATAAAACTGATTTTTTTTAATTTTTCTCCTAATTCATTAGTCAGAATCGGCTCGTTGGTCTAGGGGTTTGATTCTCGCTTTGGGTGCGAGAGGTCTCGGGTTCAAATCCCAGACCAGCCCACCTTTTTTAACATATTGCATTATGATGCCTGCATTTCAATTCAAGTTATGAAATTCGACAGAAAAACAATAATAGAAATTCTCACAATTATACTGACCGGGGATTTTGCGACCACATCGGAATGTGCCAACAAGTAGACAATAATGGCAATGAAATGGAGAATTCCCTGCAGTGCAAGGCAGTAAATCACAAATATGGTCACTCGCTTTGGCTGTTAGTTTTCTCGAAAGTTTAAAGATGAGTTTTTGATTTCGTTTACTGAATCATTACCCTGAAATGGAATTGTATAAAGATTTGCTAAATACTGTTTTAAAACTTGTCAATTGAGTCGCAAAACTGAATAAAACTGATTTTTTTTAATTTTTCTCCTAACTCAATAGTCAGAATCGGCTCGTTGGTCTAGGGGTATGATTCTCGCTTTGGGTGCGAGAGGTCTCGGGTTCAAATCCCGGACGAGCCCACTTTTTTTAACATATTGCATTATTATGCCTGCATTTCAATTCAAGTTATGAAATTCGACAGAAAAACAATAATAGAAATTCTCACAATTATACTGACCGGGGATTTTGCGACCATATCGGAATGTGCCAACAAGTAGACAATAATGGCAATGAAATGGAGAATTCCCTGCAGTGCAAGGCAGTAAATCACAAATATGGTCACTCGCTTTGGCTGTTAGTTTTCTCGAAAGTTTAAAGATGAGTTTTTGATTTCGTTTACTGAATCATTACCCTGAAATGGAATTGTATAAAGATTTGCTAAATACTGTTTTAAAACTTGTCAATTGAGTCGCAAAACTGAATAAAACTGATTTTTTTTAATTTCTCTCCTAACTTATTAGTCAAAATCGGCTCGTTGGTCTAGGGGTATGATTCTCGCTTTGGGTGCGAGAGGTCTCGGCTTCAAATCCCGGACGAGCCCATAATTTTACCAAAGTTAGAATAATGGCTGCTGAAGATTCGACTTGCATCAATAAGGCAACCTTTGAACACTTTTAGAAAAGAGATATTTATAAATTATTTTCCGACCTATACATACGTTTCTTGAATGTATGTCTGGCTCGTTGGCCTAGGGGCATGATTCTCGCCTAGGGTGCGAGAGGTCCCGGGTTCAACTCCCGGTCGAGCCCATATTTTTTAACATATTGCATTATGATGCCTGCATTTCAATTCAAGTTATGAAATTCGACAGAAAAACAATAATAGAAATTCTCACAATTATACTGACCGGGGATTTTGCGACCACATCGGAATGTGCCAACAAGTAGACAATAATGGCAATGAAATGGAGAATTCCCTGCAGTGCAAGGCAGTAAATCACAAATATGGTCACTCGCTTTGGCTGTTAGTTTTCTCGAAAGTTTAAAGATGAGTTTTTGATTTCGTTTACTGAATCATTACCCTGAAATGGAATTGTATAAAGATTTGCTAAATACTGTTTTAAAACTTGTCAATTGAGTCGCAAAACTGAATAAAACTGATTTTTTTTAATTTTTCTCCTAACTCAATAGGCAGAATCGGCTCGTTGGTCTAGGGGTATGATTCTCGCTTTGGGTGCGAGAGGTCTCGGGTTCAAATCCCGGACGAGCCCACTTTTTTTAACATATTGCATTATTATGCCTGCATTTCAATTCAAGTTATGAAATTCGACAGAAAAACAATAATAGAAATTCTCACAATTATACTGACCGGGGATTTTGCGACCATATCGGAATGTGCCAACAAGTAGACAATAATGGCAATGAAATGGAGAATTCCCTGCAGTGCAAGGCAGTAAATCACAAATATGGTCACTCGCTTTGGCTGTTAGTTTTCTCGAAAGTTTAAAGATGAGTTTTTGATTTCGTTTACTGAATCATTACCCTGAAATGGAATTGTATAAAGATTTGCTAAATACTGTTTTAAAACTTGTCAATTGAGTCGCAAAACTGAATAAAACTGATTTTTTTTAATTTCTCTCCTAACTTATTAGTCAAAATCGGCTCGTTGGTCTAGGGGTATGATTCTCGCTTTGGGTGCGAGAGGTCTCGGCTTCAAATCCCGGACGAGCCCATAATTTTACCAAAGTTAGAATAATGGCTGCTGAAGATTCGACTTGCATCAATAAGGCAACCTTTGAACACTTTTAGAAAAGAGATATTTATAAATTATTTTCCGACCTATACATACGTTTGTTGAATGTATGTCTGGCTCGTTGGTCTAAGGGCATGATTCTCGCTTAGGGTGCGAGAGGTCCCGGGTTCAACTCCCGGACGAGCCCATATTTTTTAACATATTGCATTATGATGCCTGCATTTCAATTCAAGTTATGAAATTCGACAGAAAATCAAAAATAGAAATTCTCACAATTATACTGACCGGGGATTTTGCGACCACATCGGAATGTGCCAACAAGTAGACAATAATGGCAATGAAATGGAGAATTCCCTGCAGTGCAAGGCAGTAAATCACAAATATGGTCACTCGCTTTGGCTGTTAGTTTTCTCGAAAGTTTAAAGATGAGTTTTTGATTTCGTTTACTGAATCATTACCCTGAAATGGAATTGTATAAAGATTTGCTAAATACTGTTTTAAAACTTGTCAATTGAGTTGCAAAACTGAATAAAACTGATTTTTATTTAATTTCTCTCCTAACTCATTAGTCAGAATCGGCTCGTTGGTCTAGGGGTATGATTCTCGCTTTGGGTGCGAGAGGTCTCGGGTTCAAATCCCGGACGAGCCCATAATTTTACCAAAGTTAGAAAAATGGCTGCTGAAGTTTCGACTTGCATCAATAAGGCAACCTTTGAACACTTTTAGAAAAGAGATATTTATAAATTATTTTCCGACCTATACATACGTTTGTTGAATGTATGTCTGGCTCGTTGGTCTAGGGTTATGATTCTCGCTTTGGGTGCGAGAGGTCTCAGGTTCAAATCCCAGACGAGCCCACATTTTTTAACATATTGCATTATGATGCCTGCATTTCAATTCAAGTTATGAAATTCGACAGAAAAACAATAATAGAAATTCTCACAATTATACTGACCGGGGATTTTGCGACCACATCGGAATGTGCCAACAAGTAGACAATAATGGCAATGAAATGGAGAATTCCCTGCAGTGCAAGGCAGTAAATCACAAATATGGTCACTCGCTTTGGCTGTTAGTTTTCTCGAAAGTTTAAAGATGAGTTTTTGATTTCGTTTACTGAATCATTACCCTGAAATGGAATTGTATAAAGATTTGCTAAATACTGTTTTAAAACTTGTCAATTGAGTCGCAAAACTGAATAAAACTGATTTTTTTTAATTTTTCTCCTAACTCAATAGTCAGAATCGGCTCGTTGGTCTAGGGGTATGATTCTCGCTTTGGGTGCGAGAGGTCTCGGGTTCAAATCCCGGACGAGCCCACTTTTTTAACATATTGCATTATTATGCCTGCATTTCAATTCAAGTTATGAAATTCGACAGAAAAACAATAATAGAAATTCTCACAATTATACTGACTGGGGATTTTGCGACCACATCGGAATGTGCCAACAAGAAGACAATAATGGCAATGAAATGGAGAATTCCCTGCAGTGCAAGGCAGTAAATCACAAATATGGACACTCGCTTTGGCTGTTAGTTTACTCGAAATTTAAAGATCAGTTTTTGATTTCGTTTACTGAATCATTACCCTGAAATGGAATTGTATAAAGATTTGCTAAATACTATTTTAAAACTTGTCAATTGAGTCGCAAAACTGAATAAAACTGATTTTTTTTAATTTCTCTCCTAACTCATTAGTCAGAATCGTTTCGTTGGTCTAGGGGTATGATTCTCGCTTTGGGTGCGAGAGGTCTCGGGTTCAAATCCCGGACGAGCCCATAATTTTGCCAAAGTTAGAAAAATGGCTGCTGAAGATTCGACTTGCATCAATAAGGCAACCTTTGAACACTTTTAGAAAAGAGATATTTATAAATTATTTTCCGACCTATACATACGTTTCTTGAATGTATGTCTGGCTCGTTGGCCTAGGGGCATGATTCTCGCCTAGGGTGCGAGAGGTCCCGGGTTCAACTCCCGGTCGAGCCCATATTTTTTAACATATTGCATTATGATGCCTGCATTTCAATTCAAGTTATGAAATTCGACAGAAAAACAAAAATAGAAATTCTCACAATTATACTGACCGGGGATTTTGCGACCACATCGGAATGTGCCAACAAGTTGACAATCATGGCAATGAAATGGAGAATTCCCTGCAGTGCAAGGCAGTAAATCACAAATATAGTCACTCGCTTTGGCTGTTAGTTTACTCGAAATTTAAAGATCAGTTTTTGATTTCGTTTACTGAATCATTACCCTGAAATGGAATTGTATAAAGATTTGCTAAATACTATTTTAAAACTTGTCAATTGAGTCGCAAAACTGAATAAAACTGATTTTTTTTAATTTTTCTCCTAATTCATTAGTCAGAATCGGCTCGTTGGTCTAGGGGTTTGATTCTCGCTTTGGGTGCGAGAGGTCTCGGGTTCAAATCCCAGACCAGCCCACCTTTTTTAACATATTGCATTATGATGCCTGCATTTCAATTCAAGTTATGAAATTCGACAGAAAAACAATAATAGAAATTCTCACAATTATACTGACCGGGGATTTTGCGACCACATCGGAATGTGCCAACAAGTAGACAATAATGGCAATGAAATGGAGAATTCCCTGCAGTGCAAGGCAGTAAATCACAAATATGGTCACTCGCTTTGGCTGTTAGTTTTCTCGAAAGTTTAAAGATGAGTTTTTGATTTCGTTTACTGAATCATTACCCTGAAATGGAATTGTATAAAGATTTGCTAAATACTGTTTTAAAACTTGTCAATTGAGTCGCAAAACTGAATAAAACTGATTTTTTTTAATTTTTCTCCTAACTCAATAGTCAGAATCGGCTCGTTGGTCTAGGGGTATGATTCTCGCTTTGGGTGCGAGAGGTCTCGGGTTCAAATCCCGGACGAGCCCACTTTTTTTAACATATTGCATTATTATGCCTGCATTTCAATTCAAGTTATGAAATTCGACAGAAAAACAATAATAGAAATTCTCACAATTATACTGACCGGGGATTTTGCGACCACATCGGAATGTGCCAACAAGTAGACAATAATGGCAATGAAATGGAGAATTCCCTGCAGTGCAAGGCAGTAAATCACAAATATGGTCACTCGCTTTGGCTGTTAGTTTTCTCGAAAGTTTAAAGATGAGTTTTTGATTTCGTTTACTGAATCATTACCCTGAAATGGAATTGTATAAAGATTTGCTAAATACTGTTTTAAAACTTGTCAATTGAGTCGCAAAACTGAATAAAACTGATTTTTTTTAATTTTTCTCCTAACTCAATAGTCAGAATCGGCTCGTTGGTCTAGGGGTATGATTCTCGCTTTGGGTGCGAGAGGTCTCGGGTTCAAATCCCGGACGAGCCCACTTTTTTTAACATATTGCATTATTATGCCTGCATTTCAATTCAAGTTATGAAATTCGACAGAAAAACAATAATAGAAATTCTCACAATTATACTGACCGGGGATTTTGCGACCATATCGGAATGTGCCAACAAGTAGACAATAATGGCAATGAAATGGAGAATTCCCTGCAGTGCAAGGCAGTAAATCACAAATATGGTCACTCGCTTTGGCTGTTAGTTTTCTCGAAAGTTTAAAGATGAGTTTTTGATTTCGTTTACTGAATCATTACCCTGAAATGGAATTGTATAAAGATTTGCTAAATACTGTTTTAAAACTTGTCAATTGAGTCGCAAAACTGAATAAAACTGATTTTTTTTAATTTCTCTCCTAACTTATTAGTCAAAATCGGCTCGTTGGTCTAGGGGTATGATTCTCGCTTTGGGTGCGAGAGGTCTCGGCTTCAAATCCCGGACGAGCCCATAATTTTACCAAAGTTAGAATAATGGCTGCTGAAGATTCGACTTGCATCAATAAGGCAACCTTTGAACACTTTTAGAAAAGAGATATTTATAAATTATTTTCCGACCTATACATACGTTTCTTGAATGTATGTCTGGCTCGTTGGCCTAGGGGCATGATTCTCGCCTAGGGTGCGAGAGGTCCCGGGTTCAACTCCCGGTCGAGCCCATATTTTTTAACATATTGCATTATGATGCCTGCATTTCAATTCAAGTTATGAAATTCGACAGAAAAACAATAATAGAAATTCTCACAATTATACTGACCGGGGATTTTGCGACCACATCGGAATGTGCCAACAAGTAGACAATAATGGCAATGAAATGGAGAATTCCCTGCAGTGCAAGGCAGTAAATCACAAATATGGTCACTCGCTTTGGCTGTTAGTTTTCTCGAAAGTTTAAAGATGAGTTTTTGATTTCGTTTACTGAATCATTACCCTGAAATGGAATTGTATAACGATTTGCTAAATACTGTTTTAAAACTTGTCAATTGAGTCGCAAAACTGAATAAAACTGATTTTTTTTAATTTTTCTCCTAACTCAATAGTCAGAATCGGCTCGTTGGTCTAGGGGTATGATTCTCGCTTTGGGTGCGAGAGGTCTCGGGTTCAAATCCCTGACGAGCCCACTTTTTTTAACATATTGCATTATTATGCCTGCATTTCAATTCAAGTTATGAAATTCGACAGAAAAACAATAATAGAAATTCTCACAATTATACTGACCGGGGATTTTGCGACCATATCGGAATGTGCCAACAAGTAGACAATAATGGCAATGAAATGGAGAATTCCCTGCAGTGCAAGGCAGTAAATCACAAATATGGTCACTCGCTTTGGCTGTTAGTTTTCTCGAAAGTTTAAAGATGAGTTTTTGATTTCGTTTACTGAATCATTACCCTGAAATGGAATTGTATAAAGATTTGCTAAATACTGTTTTAAAACTTGTCAATTGAGTCGCAAAACTGAATAAAACTGATTTTTTTTAATTTCTCTCCTAACTTATTAGTCAAAATCGGCTCGTTGGTCTAGGGGTATGATTCTCGCTTTGGGTGCGAGAGGTCTCGGCTTCAAATCCCGGACGAGCCCATAATTTTACCAAAGTTAGAATAATGGCTGCTGAAGATTCGACTTGCATCAATAAGGCAACCTTTGAACACTTTTAGAAAAGAGATATTTATAAATTATTTTCCGACCTATACATACGTTTCTTGAATGTATGTCTGGCTCGTTGGCCTAGGGGCATGATTCTCGCTTTGGGTGCGAGAGGTCTCGGGTTCAAATCCCGGACGAGCCCATATTTTTTAACATATTGCATTATTATGCCTGCATTTCAATTCAAGTTATGAAATTCGACAGAAAAACAATAATAGAAATTCTCACAATTATACTGACCGGGGATTTTGCGACCACATCGGAATGTGCCAACAAGTAGACAATAATGGCAATGAAATGGAGAATTCCCTGCAGTGCAAGGCAGTAAATCACAAATATGGTCACTCGCTTTGGCTGTTAGTTTTCTCGAAAGTTTAAAGATGAGTTTTTGATTTCGTTTACTGAATCATTACCCTGAAATGGAATTGTATAAAGATTTGCTAAATACTGTTTTAAAACTTGTCAATTGAGTCGCAAAACTGAATAAAACTGATTTTTTTTAATTTTTCTCCTAACTCAATAGTCAGAATCGGCTCGTTGGTCTAGGGGTATGATTCTCGCTTTGGGTGCGAGAGGTCTCGGGTTCAAATCCCGGACGAGCCCACTTTTTTTAACATATTGCATTATTATGCCTGCATTTCAATTCAAGTTATGAAATTCGACAGAAAAACAATAATAGAAATTCTCACAATTATACTGACCGGGGATTTTGCGACCATATCGGAATGTGCCAACAAGTAGACAATAATGGCAATGAAATGGAGAATTCCCTGCAGTGCAAGGCAGTAAATCACAAATATGGTCACTCGCTTTGGCTGTTAGTTTTCTCGAAAGTTTAAAGATGAGTTTTTGATTTCGTTTACTGAATCATTACCCTGAAATGGAATTGTATAAAGATTTGCTAAATACTGTTTTAAAACTTGTCAATTGAGTCGCAAAACTGAATAAAACTGATTTTTTTTAATTTCTCTCCTAACTTATTAGTCAAAATCGGCTCGTTGGTCTAGGGGTATGATTCTCGCTTTGGGTGCGAGAGGTCTCGGCTTCAAATCCCGGACGAGCCCATAATTTTACCAAAGTTAGAATAATGGCTGCTGAAGATTCGACTTGCATCAATAAGGCAACCTTTGAACACTTTTAGAAAAGAGATATTTATAAATTATTTTCCGACCTATACATACGTTTCTTGAATGTATGTCTGGCTCGTTGGCCTAGGGGCATGATTCTCGCCTAGGGTGCGAGAGGTCCCGGGTTCAACTCCCGGTCGAGCCCATATTTTTTAACATATTGCATTATGATGCCTGCATTTCAATTCAAGTTATGAAATTCGACAGAAAAACAATAATAGAAATTCTCACAATTATACTGACCGGGGATTTTGCGACCACATCGGAATGTGCCAACAAGTAGACAATAATGGCAATGAAATGGAGAATTCCCTGCAGTGCAAGGCAGTAAATCACAAATATGGTCACTCGCTTTGGCTGTTAGTTTTCTCGAAAGTTTAAAGATGAGTTTTTGATTTCGTTTACTGAATCATTACCCTGAAATGGAATTGTATAACGATTTGCTAAATACTGTTTTAAAACTTGTCAATTGAGTCGCAAAACTGAATAAAACTGATTTTTTTTAATTTTTCTCCTAACTCAATAGTCAGAATCGGCTCGTTGGTCTAGGGGTATGATTCTCGCTTTGGGTGCGAGAGGTCTCGGGTTCAAATCCCTGACGAGCCCACTTTTTTTAACATATTGCATTATTATGCCTGCATTTCAATTCAAGTTATGAAATTCGACAGAAAAACAATAATAGAAATTCTCACAATTATACTGACCGGGGATTTTGCGACCATATCGGAATGTGCCAACAAGTAGACAATAATGGCAATGAAATGGAGAATTCCCTGCAGTGCAAGGCAGTAAATCACAAATATGGTCACTCGCTTTGGCTGTTAGTTTTCTCGAAAGTTTAAAGATGAGTTTTTGATTTCGTTTACTGAATCATTACCCTGAAATGGAATTGTATAAAGATTTGCTAAATACTGTTTTAAAACTTGTCAATTGAGTCGCAAAACTGAATAAAACTGATTTTTTTTAATTTCTCTCCTAACTTATTAGTCAAAATCGGCTCGTTGGTCTAGGGGTATGATTCTCGCTTTGGGTGCGAGAGGTCTCGGCTTCAAATCCCGGACGAGCCCATAATTTTACCAAAGTTAGAATAATGGCTGCTGAAGATTCGACTTGCATCAATAAGGCAACCTTTGAACACTTTTAGAAAAGAGATATTTATAAATTATTTTCCGACCTATACATACGTTTCTTGAATGTATGTCTGGCTCGTTGGCCTAGGGGCATGATTCTCGCCTAGGGTGCGAGAGGTCCCGGGTTCAACTCCCGGTCGAGCCCATATTTTTTAACATATTGCATTATGATGCCTGCATTTCAATTCAAGTTATGAAATTCGACAGAAAAACAATAATAGAAATTCTCACAATTATACTGACCGGGGATTTTGCGACCACATCGGAATGTGCCAACAAGTAGACAATAATGGCAATGAAATGGAGAATTCCCTGCAGTGCAAGGCAGTAAATCACAAATATGGTCACTCGCTTTGGCTGTTAGTTTTCTCGAAAGTTTAAAGATGAGTTTTTGATTTCGTTTACTGAATCATTACCCTGAAATGGAATTGTATAAAGATTTGCTAAATACTGTTTTAAAACTTGTCAATTGAGTCGCAAAACTGAATAAAACTGATTTTTTTTAATTTTTCTCCTAACTCAATAGTCAGAATCGGCTCGTTGGTCTAGGGGTATGATTCTCGCTTTGGGTGCGAGAGGTCTCGGGTTCAAATCCCGGACGAGCCCACTTTTTTTAACATATTGCATTATTATGCCTGCATTTCAATTCAAGTTATGAAATTCGACAGAAAAACAATAATAGAAATTCTCACAATTATACTGACCGGGGATTTTGCGACCATATCGGAATGTGCCAACAAGTAGACAATAATGGCAATGAAATGGAGAATTCCCTGCAGTGCAAGGCAGTAAATCACAAATATGGTCACTCGCTTTGGCTGTTAGTTTTCTCGAAAGTTTAAAGATGAGTTTTTGATTTCGTTTACTGAATCATTACCCTGAAATGGAATTGTATAATGATTTGCTAAATACTGTTTTAAAACTTGTCAATTGAGTCGCAAAACTGAATAAAACTGATTTTTTTTAATTTCTCTCCTAACTTATTAGTCAAAATCGGCTCGTTGGTCTAGGGGTATGATTCTCGCTTTGGGTGCGAGAGGTCTCGGCTTCAAATCCCGGACGAGCCCATAATTTTACCAAAGTTAGAATAATGGCTGCTGAAGATTCGACTTGCATCAATAAGGCAACCTTTGAACACTTTTAGAAAAGAGATATTTATAAATTATTTTCCGACCTATACATACGTTTGTTGAATGTATGTCTGGCTCGTTGGTCTAAGGGCATGATTCTCGCTTAGGGTGCGAGAGGTCCCGGGTTCAACTCCCGGACGAGCCCATATTTTTTAACATATTGCATTATGATGCCTGCATTTCAATTCAAGTTATGAAATTCGACAGAAAATCAAAAATAGAAATTCTCACAATTATACTGACCGGGGATTTTGCGACCACATCGGAATGTGCCAACAAGTAGACAATCATGGCAATGAAATGGAGAATTCCCTGCAGTGCAAGGCAGTAAATCACAAATATAGTCACTCGCTTTGGCTGTTAGTTTACTCGAAATTTAAAGATCAGTTTTTGATTTCGTTTACTGAATCATTACCCTGAAATGGAATTGTATAAAGATTTGCTAAATACTATTTTAAAACTTGTCAATTGAGTCGCAAAACTGAACAAAACCGATTTTTTTAAATTTTTCTTAACTCATTAGTCAGAATCGGCTCGTTGGTCTAGGGGTATGATTCTCGCTTTGGGTGCGAGAGGTCTCGGGTTCAAATCACGGACGAGCCCACATTTTTAACATATTGCATTATGATGCCTGCATTTCAATTCAAGTTATGAAATTCGACAGAAAAACAATAATAGAAATTCTCACAATTATACTGACCGGGGATTTTGTGACCACATCGGAATGTGCCAACAAGTAGACAATAATGGCAATGAAATGGAGAATTCCCTGCAGTGCAAGGCAGTAAATCACAAATATGGTCACTCGCTTTGGCTGTTAGTTTTCTCGAAAGTTTAAAGATGAGTTTTTGATTTCGTTTACTGAATCATTACCCTGAAATGGAATTGTATAAAGATTTGCTAAATACTGTTTTAAAACTTGTCAATTGAGTCGCAAAACTGAATAAAACTGATTTTTTTTAATTTCTCTCCTAACTTATTAGTCAAAATCGGCTCGTTGGTCTAGGGGTATGATTCTCGCTTTGGGTGCGAGAGGTCTCGGCTTCAAATCCCGGACGAGCCCATAATTTTACCAAAGTTAGAATAATGGCTGCTGAAGATTCGACTTGCATCAATAAGGCAACCTTTGAACACTTTTAGAAAAGAGATATTTATAAATTATTTTCCGACCTATACATACGTTTCTTGAATGTATGTCTGGCTCGTTGGCCTAGGGGCATGATTCTCGCCTAGGGTGCGAGAGGTCCCGGGTTCAACTCCCGGTCGAGCCCATATTTTTTAACATATTGCATTATGATGCCTGCATTTCAATTCAAGTTATGAAATTCGACAGAAAAACAATAATAGAAATTCTCACAATTATACTGACCGGTGATTTTGCGACCACATCGGAATGTGCCAACAAGTAGACAATCATGGCAATGAAATGGAGAATTCCCTGCAGTGCAAGGCAGTAAATCACAAATATAGTCACTCGCTTTGGCTGTTAGTTTACTCGAAATTTAAAGATCAGTTTTTGATTTCGTTTACTGAATCATTACCCTGAAATGGAATTGTATAAAGATTTGCTAAATACTATTTTAAAACTTGTCAATTGAGTCGCAAAACTGAATAAAACTGATTTTTTTTAATTTTTCTCCTAACTCATTAGTCAGAATCGGCTCGTTGGTCTAGGGGTATAATTCTCGCTTTGGGTGCGAGAGGTCTCGGTTTCAAATCCCAGACGAGCCCACATTTTTTAACATATTGCTTTATGATGCCTGCATTTCAATTCAAGATATGAAATTCGACAGAAAAACAATAATAGAAATTCTCACAATTATACTGACCGGGGATTTTGCGACCACATCGGAATGTGCCAACAAATAGACAATAATGGCAATGAAATGGAGAATTCCCTGCAGTGCAAGGCAGTAAATCACAAATATGGTCACTCGCTTTGGCTGTTAGTTTTCTCGAAAGTTTAAAGATGAGTTTTTGATTTCGTTTACTGAATCATTACCCTGAAATGGAATTGTATAAAGATTTGCTAAATACTGTTTTAAAACTTGTCAATTGAGTCGCAAAACTGAATAAAACTGATTTTTTTTAATTTTTCTCCTAACTCAATAGTCAGAATCGGCTCGTTGGTCTAGGGGTATGATTCTCGCTTTGGGTGCGAGAGGTCTCGGGTTCAAATCCCGGACGAGCCCACTTTTTTAACATATTGCATTATTATGCCTGCATTTCAATTCAAGTTATGAAATTCGACAGAAAAACAATAATAGAAATTCTCACAATTATACTGACCGGGGATTTTGCGACCACATCGGAATGTGCCAACAAGAAGACAAAAATGGCAATGAAATGGAGAATTCCCTGCAGTGCAAGGCAGTAAATCACAAATATGGACACTCGCTTTGGCTGTTAGTTTACTCGAAATTTAAAGATCAGTTTTTGATTTCGTTTACTGAATCATTACCCTGAAATGGAATTGTATAAAGATTTGCTAAATACTATTTTAAAACTTGTCAATTGAGTCGCAAAACTGAATAAAACTGATTTTTTTTAATTTCTCTCCTAACTCATTAGTCAGAATCGTTTCGTTGGTCTAGGGGTATGATTCTCGCTTTGGGTGCGAGAGGTCTCGGGTTCAAATCCCGGACGAGCCCATAATTTTGCCAAAGTTAGAAAAATGGCTGCTGAAGATTCGACTTGCATCAATAAGGCAACCTTTGAACACTTTTAGAAAAGAGATATTTATAAATTATTTTCCGACCTATACATACGTTTCTTGAATGTATGTCTGGCTCGTTGGCCTAGGGGCATGATTCTCGCCTAGGGTGCGAGAGGTCCCGGGTTCAACTCCCGGTCGAGCCCATATTTTTTAACATATTGCATTATGATGCCTGCATTTCAATTCAAGTTATGAAATTCGACAGAAAAACAAAAATAGAAATTCTCACAATTATACTGACCGGGGATTTTGCGACCACATCGGAATGTGCCAACAAGTAGACAATCATGGCAATGAAATGGAGAATTCCCTGCAGTGCAAGGCAGTAAATCACTAATATAGTCACTCGCTTTGGCTGTTAGTTTACTCGAAATTTAAAGATCAGTTTTTGATTTCGTTTACTGAATCATTACCCTGAAATGGAATTGTATAAAGATTTGCTAAATACTATTTTAAAACTTGTCAATTGAGTCGCAAAACTGAATAAAACTGATTTTTTTTAATTTTTCTCCTAATTCATTAGTCAGAATCGGCTCGTTGGTCTAGGGGTTTGATTCTCGCTTTGGGTGCGAGAGGTCTCGGGTTCAAATCCCAGACCAGCACTCCTTTTTTAACATATTGCATTATGATGCCTGCATTTCAATTCAAGTTATGAAATTCGACAGAAAAACAATAATAGAAATTCTCACAATTATACTGACCGGGGATTTTGCGACCACATCGGAATGTGCCAACAAGTAGACAATAATGGCAATGAAATGGAGAATTCCCTGCAGTGCAAGGCAGTAAATCACAAATATGGTCACTCGCTTTGGCTGTTAGTTTTCTCGAAAGTTTAAAGATGAGTTTTTGATTTCGTTTACTGAATCATTACCCTGAAATGGAATTGTATAAAGATTTGCTAAATACTGTTTTAAAACTTGTCAATTGAGTCGCAAAACTGAATAAAACTGATTTTTTTTAATTTTTCTCCTAATTCAATAGTCAGAATCGGCTCGTTGGTCTAGGGGTATGATTCTCGTTTTGGGTGCGAGAGGTCTCGGGTTCAAATCCCGGACGAGCCCACATTTTTTAACATATTGCATTATGATGCCTGCATTTCAATTCAAGTTATGAAATTCGACAGAAAAACAATAATAGAAATTCTCACAATTATACTGACCGGGGATTTTGTGACCACATCGGAATGTGCCAACAAGTAGACAATAATGGCAATGAAATGGAGAATTCCCTGCAGTGCAAGGCAGTAAATCACAAATATGGTCACTCGCTTTGGCTGTTAGTTTTCTCGAAAGTTTAAAGATGAGTTTTTGATTTCGTTTACTGAATCATTACCCTGAAATGGAATTGTATAAAGATTTGCTAAATACTGTTTTAAAACTTGTCAATTGAGTCGCAAAACTGAATAAAACTGATTTTTTTTAATTTCTCTCCTAACTTATTAGTCAAAGTCGGCTCGTTGGTCTAGGGGTATGATTCTCGCTTTGGGTGCGAGAGGTCTCGGGTTCAAATCCCGGACGAGCCCACTTTTTTTAACATATTGCATTATTATGCCTGCATTTCAATTCAAGTTATGAAATTCGACAGAAAAACAATAATAGAAATTCTCACAATTATACTGACCGGGGATTTTGCGACCACATCGGAATGTGCCAAGAAGAAGACAATAATGGCAATGAAATGGAGAATTCCCTGCAGTGCAAGGCAGTAAATCACAAATATGGTCACTCGCTTTGGCTGTTAGTTTTCTCGAAAGTTTAAAGATGAGTTTTTGATTTCGTTTACTGAATCATTACCCTGTAATGGAATTGTATAAAGATTTGCTAAATACTGTTTTAAAACTTGTCAATTGAGTCGCAAAACTGAATAAAACTGATTTTTTTTAATTTCTCTCCTAACTTATTAGTCAAAATCGGCTCGTTGGTCTAGGGGTATGATTCTCGCTTTGGGTGCGAGAGGTCTCGGCTTCAAATCCCGGACGAGCCCATAATTTTACCAAAGTTAGAATAATGGCTGCTGAAGATTCGACTTGCATCAATAAGGCAACCTTTGAACACTTTTAGAAAAGAGATATTTATAAATTATTTTCCGACCTATACATACGTTTGTTGAATGTATGTCTGGCTCGTTGGTCTAAGGGCATGATTCTCGCTTAGGGTGCGAGAGGTCCCGGGTTCAACTCCCGGACGAGCCCATATTTTTTAACATATTGCATTATGATGCCTGCATTTCAATTCAAGTTATGAAATTCGACAGAAAATCAAAAATAGAAATTCTCACAATTATACTGACCGGGGATTTTGCGACCACATCGGAATGTGCCAACAAGTAGACAATCATGGCAATGAAATGGAGAATTCCCTGCAGTGCAAGGCAGTAAATCACAAATATAGTCACTCGCTTTGGCTGTTAGTTTACTCGAAATTTAAAGATCAGTTTTTGATTTCGTTTACTGAATCATTACACTGAAATGGAATTGTATAAAGATTTGCTAAATACTATTTTAAAACTTGTCAATTGAGTCGCAAAACTGAACAAAACCGATTTTTTTAAATTTTTCTTAACTCATTAGTCAGAATCGGCTCGTTGGTCTAGGGGTATGATTCTCGCTTTGGGTGCGAGAGGTCTCGGGTTCAAATCACGGACGAGCCCACATTTTTTAACATATTGCATTATGATGCCTGCATTTCAATTCAAGTTATGAAATTCGACAGAAAAACAATAATAGAAATTCTCACAATTATACTGACCGGGGATTTTGTGACCACATCGGAATGTGCCAACAAGTAGACAATAATGGCAATGAAATGGAGAATTCCCTGCAGTGCAAGGCAGTAAATCACAAATATGGTCACTCGCTTTGGCTATTAGTTTTCTCGAAAGTTTAAAGATGAGTTTTTGATTTCGTTTACTGAATCATTACCCTGAAATGGAATTGTATAAAGATTTGCTAAATAGTGTTTTAAAACTTGTCAATTGAGTCGCAAAACTGAATAAAACTGATTTTTATTTAATTTCTCTCCTAACTCATTAGTCAGAATCGGCTCGTTGGTCTAGGGGTATGATTCTCGCTTTGGGTGCGAGAGGTCTCGGGTTCAAATCCCGGACGAGCCCATAATTTTACCAAAGTTAGAAAAATGGCTGCTGAAGTTTCGACTTGCATCAATAAGGCAACCTTTGAACACTTTTAGAAAAGAGATATTTATAAATTATTTTCCGACCTATACATACGTTTGTTGAATGTATGTCTGGCTCGTTGGTCTAGGGTTATGATTCTCGCTTTGGGTGCGAGAGGTCTCAGGTTCAAATCCCAGACGAGCCCACATTTTTTAACATATTGCATTATGATGCCTGCATTTCAATTCAAGTTATGAAATTCGACAGAAAAACAATAATAGAAATTCTCACAATTATACTGACCGGGGATTTTGCGACCACATCGGAATGTGCCAACAAGTACACAATAATGGCAATGAAATGGAGAATTCCCTGCAGTGCAAGGCAGTAAATCACAAATATGGTCACTCGCTTTGGCTGTTAGTTTTCTCGAAAGTTTAAAGATGAGTTTTTGATTTCGTTTACTGAATCATTACCCTGAAATGGAATTGTATAAAGATTTGCTAAATACTGTTTTAAAACTTGTCAATTGAGTCGCAAAACTGAATAAAACTGATTTTTTTTAATTTCTCTCCTAACTTATTAGTCAAAATCGGCTCGTTGGTCTAGGGGTATGATTCTCGCTTTGGGTGCGAGAGGTCTCGGCTTCAAATCCCGGACGAGCCCATAATTTTACCAAAGTTAGAATAATGGCTGCTGAAGATTCGACTTGCATCAATAAGGCAACCTTTGAACACTTTTAGAAAAGAGATATTTATAAATTATTTTCCGACCTATACATACGTTTGTTGAATGTATGTCTGGCTCGTTGGTCTAAGGGCATGATTCTCGCTTAGGGTGCGAGAGGTCCCGGGTTCAACTCCCGGACGAGCCCATATTTTTTAACATATTGCATTATGATGCCTGCATTTCAATTCAAGTTATGAAATTCGACAGAAAATCAAAAATAGAAATTCTCACAATTATACTGACCGGGGATTTTGCGACCACATCGGAATGTGCCAACAAGTAGACAATCATGGCAATGAAATGGAGAATTCCCTGCAGTGCAAGGCAGTAAATCACAAATATAGTCACTCGCTTTGGCTGTTAGTTTACTCGAAATTTAAAGATCAGTTTTTGATTTCGTTTACTGAATCATTACACTGAAATGGAATTGTATAAAGATTTGCTAAATACTATTTTAAAACTTGTCAATTGAGTCGCAAAACTGAACAAAACCGATTTTTTTAAATTTTTCTTAACTTATTAGTCAGAATCGGCTCGTTGGTCTAGGGGTATGATTCTCGCTTTGGGTGCGAGAGGTCTCGGGTTCAAATCACGGACGAGCCCACATTTTTTAACATATTGCATTATGATGCCTGCATTTCAATTCAAGTTATGAAATTCGACAGAAAAACAATAATAGAAATTCTCACAATTATACTGACCGGGGATTTTGTGACCACATCGGAATGTGCCAACAAGTAGACAATAATGGCAATGAAATGGAGAATTCCCTGCAGTGCAAGGCAGTAAATCACAAATATGGTCACTCGCTTTGGCTATTAGTTTTCTCGAAAGTTTAAAGATGAGTTTTTGATTTCGTTTACTGAATCATTACCCTGAAATGGAATTGTATAAAGATTTGCTAAATAGTGTTTTAAAACTTGTCAATTGAGTCGCAAAACTGAATAAAACTGATTTTTATTTAATTTCTCTCCTAACTCATTAGTCAGAATCGGCTCGTTGGTCTAGGGGTATGATTCTCGCTTTGGGTGCGAGAGGTCTCGGGTTCAAATCCCGGACGAGCCCATAATTTTACCAAAGTTAGAAAAATGGCTGCTGAAGTTTCGACTTGCATCAATAAGGCAACCTTTGAACACTTTTAGAAAAGAGATATTTATAAATTATTTTCCGACCTATACATACGTTTGTTGAATGTATGTCTGGCTCGTTGGTCTAGGGTTATGATTCTCGCTTTGGGTGCGAGAGGTCTCAGGTTCAAATCCCAGACGAGCCCACATTTTTTAACATATTGCATTATGATGCCTGCATTTCAATTCAAGTTATGAAATTCGACAGAAAAACAATAATAGAAATTCTCACAATTATACTGACCGGGGATTTTGCGACCACATCGGAATGTGCCAACAAGTACACAATAATGGCAATGAAATGGAGAATTCCCTGCAGTGCAAGGCAGTAAATCACAAATATGGTCACTCGCTTTGGCTGTTAGTTTTCTCGAAAGTTTAAAGATGAGTTTTTGATTTCGTTTACTGAATCATTACCCTGAAATGGAATTGTATAAAGATTTGCTAAATACTGTTTTAAAACTTGTCAATTGAGTCGCAAAACTGAATAAAACTGATTTTTTTTAATTTTTCTTCTAACTCAATAGTCAGAATCGGCTCGTTGGTCTAGGGGTATGATTCTCGCTTTGGGTGCGAGAGGTCTCGGGTTCAAATCCCGGACGAGCCCACTTTTTTTAACATATTGCATTATTATGCCTGCATTTCAATTCAAGTAATGAAATTCGACAGAAAAACAATAATAGAAATTCTCACAATTATACTGACCGGGGATTTTGCGACCACATCGGAATGTGCCAACAAGAAGACAATAATGGCAATGAAATGGAGAATTCCCTGCAGTGCAAGGCAGTAAATCACAAATATAGTCACTCGCTTTGGCTGTTAGTTTACTCGAAATTTAAAGATCAGTTTTTGATTTCGTTTACTGAATCATTACCCTGAAATGGAATTGTATAAAGATTTGCTAAATACTATTTTAAAACTTGTCAATTGAGTCGCAAAACTGAACAAAACAGATTTTTTTTAATTTTTCTTAACTCATTAGTCAGAATCGTTTCGTTGGTCTAGGGGTATGCTCCTCGCTTTGGGTGCGAGAGGTCTCGGGTTGAAATCCCGGACGAGCCCACATTTTTTAACATATTGCATTATGATGCCTGCATTTCAATTCAAGTTATGAAATTCGACAGAAAAACAATAATAGAAATTCTCACAATTATACTGACCGGGGATTTTGTGACCACATCGGAATGTCCCAACAAGTAGACAATAATGGCAATGAAATGGAGAATTCCCTGCAGTGCAAGGCAGTAAATCACAAATATGGTCACTCGCTTTGGCTGTTAGTTTTCTCGAAAGTTTAAAGATGAGTTTTTGATTTCGTTTACTGAATCATTACCCTGAAATGGAATTGTATAAAGATTTGCTAAATACTGTTTTAAAACTTGTCAATTGAGTCGCAAAACTGAATAAAACTGATTTTTGTTTAATTTCTCTCCTAACTCATTAGTCAGAATCGGCTCGTTGGTCTAGGGGTATGATTCTCGCTTTGGGTGCGAGAGGTCTCGGGTTCAAATCCCGGACGAGCCCATAATTTTACCAAAGTTAGAAAAATGGCTGCTGAAGATTCGACTTGCATCAATAAGGCAACCTTTGAACACTTTTAGAAAAGAGATATTTATAAATTATTTTCCGACCTATACATACGTTTGTTGAATGTTTGTCTGGCTCGTTGGTCTAGGGTTATGATTCTCGCTTTGGGTGCGAGAGGTCTCAGGTTCAAATCCCAGACGAGCCCACATTTTTTAACATATTGCATTATGATGCCTGCATTTCAATTCAAGTTATGAAATTCGACAGAAAAACAATAATAGAAATTCTCACAATTATACTGACCGGGGATTTTGCGACCACATCGGAATGTGCCAACAAGTACACAATAATGGCAATGAAATGGAGAATTCCCTGCAGTGCAAGGCAGTAAATCACAAATATGGTCACTCGCTTTGGCTGTTAGTTTTTTCCAAAGTTTAAAGATGAGTTTTTGATTTCGTTTACTGAATCATTACCCTGAAATGGAATTGTATAAAGATTTGCTAAATACTGTTTTAAAACTTGTCAATTGAGTCGCAAAACTGAATAAAACTGATTTTTTTTAATTTTTCTCCTAACTCAATAGTCAGAATCGGCCCGTTGGTCTAGGGGTATGATTCTCGCTTTGGGTGCGAGAGATCTCGGGTTCAAATCCCGGACGAGCCCACTTTTTTTAACATATTGCATTATTATGCCTGCATTTCAATTCAAGTTATGAAATTCGACAGAAAAACAATAATAGAAATTCTCACAATTATACTGACCGGGGATTTTGCGACCACATCGGAATGTGCCAAGAAGAAGACAATAATGGCAATGAAATGGAGAATTCCCTGCAGTGCAAGGCAGTAAATCACAAATATGGTCACTCGCTTTGGCTGTTAGTTTTCTCGAAAGTTTAAAGATGAGTTTTTGATTTCGTTTACTGAATCATTACCCTGAAATGGAATTGTATAAAGATTTGCTAAATACTGTTTTAAAACTTGTCAATTGAGTCGCAAAACTGAATAAAACTGATTTTTTTTAATTTTTCTCCTAACTCAATAGTCAGAATCGGCCCGTTGGTCTAGGGGTATGATTCTCGCTTTGGGTGCGAGAGGTCTCGGGTTCAAATCCCGGACGAGCCCACTTTTTTTAACATATTGCATTATTATGCCTGCATTTCAATTCAAGTTATGAAATTCGACAGAAAAACAATAATAGAAATTCTCACAATTATACTGACCGGGGATTTTGCGACCACATCGGAATGTGCCAAGAAGAAGACAATAATGGCAATGAAATGGAGAATTCCCTGCAGTGCAAGGCAGTAAATCACAAATATGGTCACTCGCTTTGGCTGTTAGTTTTCTCGAAAGTTTAAAGATGAGTTTTTGATTTCGTTTACTGAATCATTACCCTGAAATGGAATTGTATAAAGATTTGCTAAATACTGTTTTAAAACTTGTCAATTGAGTCGCAAAACTGAATAAAACTGATTTTTTTTAATTTCTCTCCTAACTTATTAGTCAAAATCGGCTCGTTGGTGTAGGGGTATGATTCTCGCTTTGGGTGCGAGAGGTCTCGGGTTCAAATCCCGGACGAGCCCACTTTTTTTAACATATTGCATTATTATGCCTGCATTTCAATTCAAGTTATGAAATTCGACAGAAAAACAATAATAGAAATTCTCACAATTATACTGACCGGGGATTTTGCGACCACATCGGAATGTGCCAAGAAGAAGACAATAATGGCAATGAAATGGAGAATTCCCTGCAGTGCAAGGCAGTAAATCACAAATATGGTCACTCGCTTTGGCTGTTAGTTTTCTCGAAAGTTTAAAGATGAGTTTTTGATTTCGTTTACTGAATCATTACCCTGAAATGGAATTGTATAAAGATTTGCTAAATACTGTTTTAAAACTTGTCAATTGAGTCGCAAATCTGAATAAAACTGATTTTTTTTAATTTCTCTCCTAACTTATTAGTCAAAATCGGCTCGTTGGTCTAGGGGTATGATTCTCGCTTTGGGTGCGAGAGGTCTCGGCTTCAAATCCCGGACGAGCCCATAATTTTACCAAAGTTAGAAAAATGGCTGCTGAAGATTCGACTTGCATCAATAAGGCAACCTTTGAACACCTTTAGAAAAGAGATATTTATAAATTATTTTCCGACCTATACATACGTTTGTTGAATGTATGTCTGGCTCGTTGGTCTAAGGGCATGATTCTCGCTTAGGGTGCGAGAGGTCCCGGGTTCAACTCCCGGACGAGCCCATATTTTTTAACATATTGCATTATGATGCCTGCATTTCAATTCAAGTTATGAAATTCGACAGAAAATCAAAAATAGAAATTCTCACAATTATACTGACCGGGGATTTTGCGAGCACATCGGAATGTGCCAACAAGTAGACAATCATGGCAATGAAATGGAGAATTCCCTGCAGTGCAAGGCAGTAAATCACAAATATAGTCACTCGCTTTGGCTGTTAGTTTACTCGAAATTTAAAGATCAGTTTTTGATTTCGTTTACTGAATCATTACCCTGAAATGGAATTGTATAAAGATTTGCTAAATACTATTATAAAACTTGTCAATTGAGTCGCAAAACTGAACAAAACAGATTTTTTTTAATTTTTCTTAACTCATTAGTCAGAATCGGCTCGCTGGTCTAGGGGTATGATTCTCGCTTTGGGTGCGAGAGGTCTCGGGTTCAAATCCCGGACGAGCCCACATTTTTTAACATATTGCATTATGATGCCTGCATTTCAATTCAAGTTATGAAATTCGACAGAAAAACAATAATAGAAATTCTCACAATTATACTGACCGGGGATTTTGTGACCACATCGGAATGTGCCAACAAGTAGACAATAATGGCAATGAAATGGAGAATTCCCTGCAGTGCAAGGCAGTAAATCACAAATATGGTCACTCGCTTTGGCTGTTAGTTTTCTCGAAAGTTTAAAGATGAGTTTTTGATTTCGTTTACTGAATCATTACCCTGAAATGGAATTGTATAAAGATTTGCTAAATACTGTTTTAAAACTTGTCAATTGAGTCGCAAAACTGAATAAAACTGATTTTTTTTAATTTCTCTCCTAACTTATTAGTCAAAATCGGCTCGTTGGTCTAGGGGTATGATTCTCGCTTTGGGTGCGAGAGGTCTCGGGTTCAAATCCCGGACGAGCCCACTTTTTTTAACATATTGCATTATTATGCCTGCATTTCAATTCAAGTTATGAAATTCGACAGAAAAACAATAATAGAAATTCTCACAATTATACTGACCGGGGATTTTGCGACCACATCGGAATGTGCCAAGAAGAAGACAATAATGGCAATGAAATGGAGAATTCCCTGCAGTGCAAGGCAGTAAATCACAAATATGGTCACTCGCTTTGGCTGTTAGTTTTCTCGAAAGTTTAAAGATGAGTTTTTGATTTCGTTTACTGAATCATTACCCTGAAATGGAATTGTATAAAGATTTGCTAAATACTGTTTTAAAACTTGTCAATTGAGTCGCAAATCTGAATAAAACTGATTTTTTTTAATTTCTCTCCTAACTTATTAGTCAAAATCGGCTCGTTGGTCTAGGGGTATGATTCTCGCTTTGGGTGCGAGAGGTCTCGGCTTCAAATCCCGGACGAGCCCATAATTTTACCAAAGTTAGAAAAATGGCTGCTGAAGATTCGACTTGCATCAATAAGGCAACCTTTGAACACCTTTAGAAAAGAGATATTTATAAATTATTTTCCGACCTATACATACGTTTGTTGAATGTATGTCTGGCTCGTTGGTCTAAGGGCATGATTCTCGCTTAGGGTGCGAGAGGTCCCGGGTTCAACTCCCGGACGAGCCCATATTTTTTAACATATTGCATTATGATGCCTGCATTTCAATTCAAGTTATGAAATTCGACAGAAAATCAAAAATAGAAATTCTCACAATTATACTGACCGGGGATTTTGCGAGCACATCGGAATGTGCCAACAAGTAGACAATCATGGCAATGAAATGGAGAATTCCCTGCAGTGCAAGGCAGTAAATCACAAATATAGTCACTCGCTTTGGCTGTTAGTTTACTCGAAATTTAAAGATCAGTTTTTGATTTCGTTTACTGAATCATTACCCTGAAATGGAATTGTATAAAGATTTGCTAAATACTATTATAAAACTTGTCAATTGAGTCGCAAAACTGAACAAAACAGATTTTTTTTAATTTTTCTTAACTCATTAGTCAGAATCGGCTCGCTGGTCTAGGGGTATGATTCTCATTTTGGGTGCGAGAGGTCTCGGGTTCAAATCCCGGACGAGCCCACATTTTTTAACATATTGCATTATGATGCCTGCATTTCAATTCAAGTTATGAAATTCGACAGAAAAACAATAATAGAAATTCTCACAATTATATTGACCGGGGATTTTGTGACCACATCGGAATGTGCCAACAAGTAGACAATAATGGAAATGAAATGGAGAATTCCCTGCAGTGCAAGGCAGTAAATCACAAATATGGTCACTCGCTTTGGCTGTTAGTTTTCTCGAAAGTTTAAAGATGAGTTTTTGATTTCGTTTACTGAATCATTACCCTGAAATGGAATTGTATAAAGATTTGCTAAATACTGTTTTAAAACTTGTCAATTGAGTCGCAAAACTGAATAAAACTGATTTTTTTTAATTTCTCTCCTAACTTATTAGTCAAAGTCGGCTCGTTGGTCTAGGGGTATGATTCTCGCTTTGGGTGCGAGAGGTCTCGGGTTCAAATCCCGGACGAGCCCACTTTTTTTAACATATTGCATTATTACGCCTGCATTTCAATTCAAGTTATGAAATTCGACAGAAAAACAATAATAGAAATTCTCACAATTATACTGACCGGGGATTTTGCGACCACATCGGAATGTGCCAAGAAGAAGACAATAATGGCAATGAAATGGAGAATTCCCTGCAGTGCAAGGCAGTAAATCACAAATATGGTCACTCGCTTTGGCTGTTAGTTTTCTCGAAAGTTTAAAGATGAGTTTTTGATTTCGTTTACTGAATCATTACCCTGAAATGGAATTGTATAAAGATTTGCTAAATACTGTTTTAAAACTTGCCAATTGAGTCGCAAATCTGAATAAAACTGATTTTTTTTAATTTCTCTCCTAACTTATTAGTCAAAATCGGCTCGTTGGTCTAGGGGTATGATTCTCGCTTTGGGTGCGAGAGGTCTCGGCTTCAAATCCCGGACGAGCCCATAATTTTACCAAAGTTAGAAAAATGGCTGCTGAAGATTCGACTTGCATCAATAAGGCAACCTTTGAACACCTTTAGAAAAGAGATATTTATAAATTATTTTCCGACCTATACATACGTTTGTTGAATGTATGTCTGGCTCGTTGGTCTAAGGGCATGATTCTCGCTTAGGGTGCGAGAGGTCCCGGGTTCAACTCCCGGACGAGCCCATATTTTTTAACATATTGCATTATGATGCCTGCATTTCAATTCAAGTTATGAAATTCGACAGAAAATCAAAAATAGAAATTCTCACAATTATACTGACCGGGGATTTTGCGAGCACATCGGAATGTGCCAACAAGTAGACAATCATGGCAATGAAATGGAGAATTCCCTGCAGTGCAAGGCAGTAAATCACAAATATAGTCACTCGCTTTGGCTGTTAGTTTACTCGAAATTTAAAGATCAGTTTTTGATTTCGTTTACTGAATCATTACCCTGAAATGGAATTGTATAAAGATTTGCTAAATACTATTATAAAACTTGTCAATTGAGTCGCAAAACTGAACAAAACAGATTTTTTTTAATTTTTCTTAACTCATTAGTCAGAATCGGCTCGCTGGTCTAGGGGTATGATTCTCGCTTTGGGTGCGAGAGGTCTCGGGTTCAAATCCCGGACGAGCCCACATTTTTTAACATATTGCATTATGATGCCTGCATTTCAATTCAAGTTATGAAATTCGACAGAAAAACAATAATAGAAATTCTCACAATTATACTGACCGGGGATTTTGTGACCACATCGGAATGTGCCAACAAGTAGACAATAATGGCAATGAAATGGAGAATTCCCTGCAGTGCAAGGCAGTAAATCACAAATATGGTCACTCGCTTTGGCTGTTAGTTTTCTCGAAAGTTTAAAGATGAGTTTTTGATTTCGTTTACTGAATCATTACCCTGAAATGGAATTGTATAAAGATTTGCTAAATACTGTTTTAAAACTTGTCAATTGAGTCGCAAAACTGAATAAAACTGATTTTTTTTAATTTCTCTCCTAACTTATTAGTCAAAATCGGCTCGTTGGTCTAGGGGTATGATTCTCGCTTTGGGTGCGAGAGGTCTCGGGTTCAAATCCCGGACGAGCCCACTTTTTTTAACATATTGCATTATTATGCCTGCATTTCAATTCAAGTTATGAAATTCGACAGAAAAACAATAATAGAAATTCTCACAATTATACTGACCGGGGATTTTGCGACCACATCGGAATGTGCCAAGAAGAAGACAATAATGGCAATGAAATGGAGAATTCCCTGCAGTGCAAGGCAGTAAATCACAAATATGGTCACTCGCTTTGGCTGTTAGTTTTCTCGAAAGTTTAAAGATGAGTTTTTGATTTCGTTTACTGAATCATTACCCTGAAATGGAATTGTATAAAGATTTGCTAAATACTGTTTTAAAACTTGTCAATTGAGTCGCAAATCTGAATAAAACTGATTTTTTTTAATTTCTCTCCTAACTTATTAGTCAAAATCGGCTCGTTGGTATAGGGATATGATTCTCGCTTTGGGTGCGAGAGGTCTCGGCTTCAAATCCCGGACGAGCCCATAATTTTACCAAAGTTAGAAAAATGGCTGCTGAAGATTCGACTTGCATCAATAAGGCAACCTTTGAACACCTTTAGAAAAGAGATATTTATAAATTATTTTCCGACCTATACATACGTTTGTTGAATGTATGTCTGGCTCGTTGGTCTAAGGGCATGATTCTCGCTTAGGGTGCGAGAGGTCCCGGGTTCAACTCCCGGACGAGCCCATATTTTTTAACATATTGCATTATGATGCCTGCATTTCAATTCAAGTTATGAAATTCGACAGAAAATCAAAAATAGAAATTCTCACAATTATACTGACCGGGGATTTTGCGAGCACATCGGAATGTGCCAACAAGTAGACAATCATGGCAATGAAATGGAGAATTCCCTGCAGTGCAAGGCAGTAAATCACAAATATAGTCACTCGCTTTGGCTGTTAGTTTACTCGAAATTTAAAGATCAGTTTTTGATTTCGTTTACTGAATCATTACCCTGAAATGGAATTGTATAAAGATTTGCTAAATACTATTATAAAACTTGTCAATTGAGTCGCAAAACTGAACAAAACAGATTTTTTTTAATTTTTCTTAACTCATTAGTCAGAATCGGCTCGCTGGTCTAGGGGTATGATTATCGTTTTGGGTGCGAGAGGTCTCGGGTTCAAATCCCGGACGAGCCCACATTTTTTAACATATTGCATTATGATGCCTGCATTTCAATTCAAGTTATGAAATTCGACAGAAAAACAATAATAGAAATTCTCACAATTATACTGACCGGGGATTTTGTGACCACATCGGAATGTGCCAACAAGTAGACAATAATGGCAATGAAATGGAGAATTCCCTGCAGTGCAAGGCAGTAAATCACAAATATGGTCACTCGCTTTGGCTGTTAGTTTTCTCGAAAGTTTAAAGATGAGTTTTTGATTTCGTTTACTGAATCATTACCCTGAAATGGAATTGTATAAAGATTTGCTAAATACTGTTTTAAAACTTGTCAATTGAGTCGCAAAACTGAATAAAACTGATTTTTTTTAATTTCTCTCCTAACTTATTAGTCAAAGTCGGCTCGTTGGTCTAGGGGTATGATTCTCGCTTTGGGTGCGAGAGGTCTCGGGTTCAAATCCCGGACGAGCCCACTTTTTTTAACATATTGCATTATTATGCCTGCATTTCAATTCAAGTTATGAAATTCGACAGAAAAACAATAATAGAAATTCTCACAATTATACTGACCGGGGATTTTGCGACCACATCGGAATGTGCCAAGAAGAAGACAATAATGGCAATGAAATGGAGAATTCCCTGCAGTGCAAGGCAGTAAATCACAAATATGGTCACTCGCTTTGGCTGTTAGTTTTCTCGAAAGTTTAAAGATGAGTTTTTGATTTCGTTTACTGAATCATTACCCTGAAATGGAATTGTATAAAGATTTGCTAAATACTGTTTTAAAACTTGTCAATTGAGTCGCAAATCTGAATAAAACTGATTTTTTTTAATTTCTCTCCTAACTTATTAGTCAAAATCGGCTCGTTGGTCTAGGGGTATGATTCTCGCTTTGGGTGCGAGAGGTCTCGGCTTCAAATCCCGGACGAGCCCATAATTTTACCAAAGTTAGAAAAATGGCTGCTGAAGATTCGACTTGCATCAATAAGGCAACCTTTGAACACCTTTAGAAAAGAGATATTTATAAATTATTTTCCGACCTATACATACGTTTGTTGAATGTATGTCTGGCTCGTTGGTCTAAGGGCATGATTCTCGCTTAGGGTGCGAGAGGTCCCGGGTTCAACTCCCGGACGAGCCCATATTTTTTAACATATTGCATTATGATGCCTGCATTTCAATTCAAGTTATGAAATTCGACAGAAAATCAAAAATAGAAATTCTCACAATTATACTGACCAGGGATTTTGCGAGCACATCGGAATGTGCCAACAAGTAGACAATCATGGCAATGAAATGGAGAATTCCCTGCAGTGCAAGGCAGTAAATCACAAATATAGTCACTCGCTTTGGCTGTTAGTTTACTCGAAATTTAAAGATCAGTTTTTGATTTCGTTTACTGAATCATTACCCTGAAATGGAATTGTATAAAGATTTGCTAAATACTATTATAAAACTTGTCAATTGAGTCGCAAAACTGAACAAAACAGATTTTTTTTAGTTTTTCTTAACTCATTAGTCAGAATCGGTTCGTTGGTATAAGCGTATGATTCTCGCTTTGGGTGCGAGAGGTCGCGGGTTTAAATCCCGGACGAGCCCATAATTTTACCAAAGTTAGAAAAATGGCTGCTGAAGATTCGACTTGCATCAATAAGGCAACCTTTGCACACTTTTAGAAAAGAGATATTTATAAATTATTTTCCGACAATCCATACGTTTGTGGAGCGTATGTCTGGCTCGTTGGTATAAGCGTATGATTCTCGCTTTGCGTGCGAGAGGTCTCGGGTTCAAATCCCGGACGAGCCCACATTTTTTAACATATTGCATTATGATGCCTGCATTTCAATTCAAGTTATGAAATTCGACAGAAAAACAATAATAGAAATTCTCACAATTATACTGACCGGGGATTTTGTGACCACATCGGAATGTGCCAACAAGTAGACAATAATGGCAATGAAATGGAGAATTCCCTGCAGTGCAAGGCAGTAAATCACAAATATGGTCACTCGCTTTGGCTGTTAGTTTTCTCGAAAGTTTAAAGATGAGTTTTTGATTTCGTTTACTGAATCATTACCCTGAAATGGAATTGTATAAAGATTTGCTAAATACTGTTTTAAAACTTGTCAATTGAGTCGCAAAACTGAATAAAACTGATTTTTTTAATTTCTCTCCTAACTTATTAGTCAAAATCGGCTCGTTGGTCTAGGGGTATGATTCTCGCTTTGGGTGCGAGACGTCTCGGGTTCAAAACCCGGACGAGCCCACTTTTTTTAACATATTGCATTATTATGCCTGCATTTCAATTCGAGTTATGAAATTCGACAGAAAAACAATAATAGAAATTCTCACAATTATACTGACCGGGGATTTTGCGACCACATCGGAATGTGCCAACAAGTACACAATAATGGCAATGAAATGGAGAATTCCCTGCAGTGCAAGGCAGTAAATCACAAATATGGTCACTCGCTTTGGCTGTTAGTTTTCTCCAAAGTTTAAAGATGAGTTTTTGTTTTCGTTTACTGAATCATTACCCTGAAATGGAATTGTATAAAGATTTGCTAAATACTGTTTTAAAACTTGTCAATTGAGTCGCAAAACTGAATAAAACTGATTTTTTTAATTTTTCTCCTAACTCAATAGTCAGAATCGGCTCGTTGGTCTAGGGGTATGATTCTCGCTTTGGGTGCGAGAGGTCTCGGGTTCAAATCCCGGACGAGCCCATAATTTTACCAAAGTTAGAAAAATGGCTGCTGAAGATTCGACTTGCATCAATAAGGCAACCTTTGAACACCTTTAGAAAAGAGATATTTATAAATTATTTTCCGACCTATACATACGTTTGTTGAATGTATGTCTGGCTCGTTGGTCTAAGGGCATGATTCTCGCTTAGGGTGCGAGAGGTCTCGGGTTCAAATCCCGGACGAGCCCACTTTTTTAACATATTGCATTATTATGCCAGCATTTCAATTCAAGTTATGAAATTCGACAGAAAAACAATAATAGAAATTCTCACAATTATACTGACCGGGGATTTTGGGACCACATCGGAATGTGCCAACAAGAAGACAATAATGGCAATGAAATGGAGAATTCCCTGCAGTGCAAGGCAGTAAATCACAAATATGGTCACTCGCTTTGGCTGTTAGTTTTCTCGAAAGTTTAAAGATGAGTTTTTGATTTCGTTTACTGAATCATTACCCTGAAATGGAATTGTATAAAGATTTGCTAAATACTGTTTTAAAACTTGTCAATTGAGTCGCAAAACTGAATAAAACTGATTTTTTTTAATTTCTCTCCTAACTTATTAGTCAAAATCGGCTCGTTGGACTAGGGGTATGATTCTCGCTTTGGGTGCGAGAGGTCTCGGGTTTAAAACCCGGACGAGCCCACGTTTTTTAACATATTGCATTATTATGCCTGCATTTCAATTCGAGTTATGAAATTCGACAGAAAAACAATAATAGAAATTCTCACAATTATACTGACCGGGGATTTTGCGACCACATCGGAATGTGCCAACAAGAAGACAATAATGGCAATTAAATGGAGAATTCCCTGCAGTGCAAGGCAGTAAATCACAAATATGGTCACTCGCTTTGGCTGTTAGTTTTCTCGAAAGTTTAAAGATGAGTTTTTGATTTCGTTTACTGAATCATTACCCTGAAATAGAATTGTATAAAGATTTGCTAAATACTGTTTTAAAACTTGTCAATTGAGTCGCAAAACTGAATAAAACTGATTTTTTTTAATTTCTCTCCTAACTTATTAGTCAAAATCGGCTCGTTGGTCTAGGGGTATGATTCTCGCTTTGGGTGCGAGAGGTCTCGGCTTCAAATCCCGGACGAGCCCATAATTTTACCAAAGTTAGAAAAATGGCTGCTGAAGATTCGACTTGCATCAATAAGGCAACCTTTGAACACTTTTAGAAAAGAGATATTTATAAATTATTTTCCGACCTATACATACGTTTGTTGAATGTATGTCTGGCTCGTTGGTCTAAGGGCATGATTCTCGCTTAGGGTGCGAGAGGTCCTGGATTCAACTCCCGGACGAGCCCATATTTTTTAACATATTTCATTATGATGCCTGCATTTCAATTCAAGTTATGAAATTCGACAGAAAAACAATAATAGAAATTCTCACAATTATACTGACCGGGGATTTTGCGACCACATCGGAATGTGCCAACAAGTAGACAATCATGGCAATGAAATGGAGAATTCCCTGCAGTGCAAGGCAGTAAATCACAAATATAGTCACTCGCTTTGGCTGTTAGTTTACTCGAAATTTAATGATCAGTTTTTGATTTCGTTTACTGAATCATTACCATGAAATGGAATTGTGTAAAGATTTGCTAAATACTGTTTTAAAACTTGTCAATTGAGTCGCAAAACTGAATAAAACTGATTTTTTTAATTTTTCTCCTAACTCAATAGTCAGAATCGGCTCGTTGGTCTAGGGGTATGATTCTCGCTTTGGGTGCGAGAGGTCTCGGGTTCAAATCCCGGACGAGCCCACTTTTTTTAACATATTGCATTATTATGCCTGCATTTCAATTCAAGTTATGAAATTCGACAGAAAAACAATAATAGAAATTCTCACAATTATACTGACCGGGGATTTTGCGACCACATCGGAATGTGCCAACAAGAAGACAATAATGGCAATGAAATGGAGAATTCCCTGCAGTGCAAGGCAGTAAATCACAAATATAGTCACTCGCTTTGGCTGTTAGTTTACTCGAAATTTAATGATCAGTTTTTGATTTCGTTTACTGAATCATTACCCTGAAATGGAATTGTGTAAAAATTTGCTAAATACTGTTTTAAAACTTGTCAATTGAGTCACAAAACTGAATAAAACTGATTTTTTTAATTTTTCTCCTAACTCAATAGTCAAAATCGGCTCGTTGGTCTAGGGGTATGATTCTCGCTTTGGGTGCGAGAGGTCTCGGCTTCAAATCCCGGACGAGCCCATAATTTTACCAAAGTTAGAAAAATGGCTGCTGAAGATTCGACTTGCATCAATAAGGCAACATTTGAACACTTTTAGAAAAGAGATATTTATAAATTATTTTCCGACCTATACATACGTTTGTTGAATGTATGTCTGGCTTGTTGGTCTAAGGGCATGATTCTCGCTTAGGGTGCGAGAGGTCCTGGATTCAACTCCCGGACGAGCCCATATTTTTTAACATATTTCATTATGATGCCTGCATTTCAATTCAAGTTATGAAATTCGACAGAAAAACAATAATAGAAATTCTCACAATTATACTGACCGGGGATTTTGCGACCACATCGGAATGTGCCAACAAGTAGACAATCATGGCAATGAAATGGAGAATTCCCTGCAGTGCAAGGCAGTAAATCACAAATATAGTCACTCGCTTTGGCTGTTAGTTTACTCGAAATTTAATGATCAGTTTTTGATTTCGTTTACTTAATCATTACCCTGAAATGGAATTGTGTAAAGATTTGCTAAATACTATTTTAAAACTTGTCAATTGAGTCGCAAAACTGAACAAAACAGTTTTTTTTTAATTTTTCTTAACTCATTAGTCAGAATCGGCTCGTTGGTCTAGGGGTATGATTCTCGCTTTGGGTGCGAGAGGTCTCGGGTTCAAATCCCGGACGAGCCCACATTTTTTAACATATTGCATTATGATGCCTGCATTTCAATTCAAGTTATGAAATTCGACAGAAAAACAAAAATAGAAATTCTCACAATTATACTGACCGGGGATTTTGTGACCACATCGGAATGTGCCAACAAGTAGACAATAATGGCAATGAAATGGAGAATTCCCTGCAGTGCAAGGCAGTAAATCACAAATATGGTCACTCGCTTTGGCTGTTAGTTTTCTCGAAAGTTTAAAGATGAGTTTTTGATTTCGTTTACTGAATCATTACCCTGAAATGGAATTGTATAAAGATTTGCTAAATACTGTTTTAAAACTTGTCAATTGAGTCGCAAAACTGAATAAAACTGATTTTTTTTAATTTCTCTCCTAACTTATTAGTCAAAATCGGCTCGTTGGTCTAGGGGTATGATTCTCGCTTTGGGTGCGAGAGGTCTCGGCTTCAAATCCCGGACGAGAACATAATTTTACCAAAGTTAGAAAAATGGCTGCTGAAGATTCGACTTGCATCAATAAGGCAACCTTTGAACACTTTTAGAAAAGAGATATTTATAAATTATTTTCCGACCTATACATACGTTTGTTGAATGTATGTCTGGCTCGTTGGTCTAAGGGCATGATTCTCGCTTAGGGTGCGAGAGGTCCTGGGTTCAACTCCCAGACGAGCCCATATTTTTTAACATATTTCATTATGATGCCTGCATTTCAATTCAAGTTATGAAATTCGACAGAAAAACAATAATAGAAATTCTCACAATTATACTGACCGGGGATTTTGCGACCACATCGGAATGTGCCAACAAGTAGACAATCATGGCAATGAAATGGAGAATTCCCTGCAGTGCAAGGCAGTAAATCACAAATATGGTCACTCGCTTTGGCTGTTAGTTTACTCGAAATTTAAAGATCAGTTTTTGATTTCGTTTACTGAATCATTACCCTGAAATGGAATTGTGTAAAGATTTGCTAAATACTATTTTAAAACTTGTCAATTGAGTCGCAAAACTGAACAAAACAGTTTTTTTTTAATTTTTCTTAAATCATTAGTCAGAATCGGCTCGTTGGTCTAGGGGTATGATTCTCGCTTTGGGTGCGAGAGGTCTCGGATTCAAATCCCGGACGAGCCCACATTTTTTAACATATTGCATTATGATGCCTGCATTTCAATTCAAGTTATGAAATTCGACAGAAAAACAATAATAGAAATTCTCACAATTATACTGACCGGGGATTTTGCGACCACATCGGAATGTGCCAACAAGAAGACAATAATGGCAATGAAATGGAGAATTCCCTGCAGTGCAAGGCAGTAAATCACAAATATAGTCACTCGCTTTGGCTGTTAGTTTACTCGAAATTTAATGATCAGTTTTTGATTTCGTTTACTGAATCATTACCCTGAAATGGAATTGTGTAAAGATTTGCTAAATACTGTTTTAAAACTTGTCAATTGAGTCGCAAAACTGAATAAAACTGATTTTTTTAATTTTTCTCCTAACTCAATAGTCAGAATCGGCTCGTTGGTCTAGGGGTATGATTCTCGCTTTGGGTGCGAGAGGTCTCGGGTTCAAATCCCGGACGAGCCCACATTTTTTAACATATTGCATTATTATGCCTGCATTTCAATTCAAGTTATGAAATTCGACAGAAAAACAATAATAGAAATTCTCACAATTATACTGACCGGGGATTTTGCGACCACATCGGAATGTGCCAACAAGAAGACAATAATGGCAATGAAATGGAGAATTCCCTGCAGTGCAAGGCAGTAAATCACAAATATGGTCACTCGCTTTGGCTGTTAGTTTTCTCGAAAGTTTAAAGATGAGTTTTTGATTTCGTTTACTGAATCATTACCCTGAAATGGAATTGTATAAAGATTTGCTAAATACTGTTTTAAAACTTGTCAATTGAGTCGCAAAACTGAATAAAACTGATTTTTTTTAATTTCTCTCCTAACTTATTAGTCAAAATCGGCTCGTTGGTCTAGGGGTATGATTCTCGCTTTGGGTGCGAGAGGTCTCGGGTTCAAAACCCGGACGAGCCCACTTTTTTTAACATATTGCATTATTATGCCTGCATTTCAATTCGAGTTATGAAATTCGACAGAAAAACAATAATAGAAATTCTCACAATTATACTGACCGGGGATTTTGCGACCACATCGGAATGTGCCAACAAGAAGACAATAATGGCAATTAAATGGAGAATTCCCTGCAGTGCAAGGCAGTAAATCACAAATATGGTCACTCGCTTTGGCTGTTAGTTTTCTCGAAAGTTTAAAGATGAGTTTTTGATTTCGTTTACTGAATCATTACCCTGAAATGGAATTGTATAAAGATTTGCTAAATACTGTTTTAAAACTTGTCAATTGAGTCGCAAAACTGAATAAAACTGATTTTTTTTAATTTCTCTCCTAACTTATTAGTCAAAATCGGCTCGTTGGTCTAGGGGTATGATTCTCGCTTTGGGTGCGAGAGGTCTCGGCTTCAAATCCCGGACGAGCCCATAATTTTACCAAAGTTAGAAAAATGGCTGCTGAAGATTCGACTTGCATCAATAAGGCAACCTTTGAACACTTTTAGAAAAGAGATATTTATAAATTATTTTCCGACCTATACATACGTTTGTTGAATGTATGTCTGGCTCGTTGGTCTAAGGGCATGATTCTCGCTTAGGGTGCGAGAGGTCCTGGATTCAACTCCCGGACGAGCCCATATTTTTTAACATATTTCATTATGATGCCTGCATTTCAATTCAAGTTATGAAATTCGACAGAAAAACAATAATAGAAATTCTCACAATTATACTGACCGGGGATTTTGCGACCACATCGGAATGTGCCAACAAGTAGACAATCATGGCAATGAAATGGAGAATTCCCTGCAGTGCAAGGCAGTAAATCACAAATATAGTCACTCGCTTTGGCTGTTAGTTTACTCGAAATTTAATGATCAGTTTTTGATTTCGTTTACTTAATCATTACCCTGAAATGGAATTGTGTAAAGATTTGCTAAATACTATTTTAAAACTTGTCAATTGAGTCGCAAAACTGAACAAAACAGTTTTTTTTTAATTTTTCTTAACTCATTAGGCAGAATCGGCTCGTTGGTCTAGGGGTATGATTCTCGCTTTGGGTGCGAGAGGTCTCGGGTTCAAATCCCGGACGAGCCCACATTTTTTAACATATTGCATTATGATGCCTGCATTTCAATTCAAGTTATGAAATTCGACAGAAAAACAAAAATAGAAATTCTCACAATTATACTGACCGGGGATTTTGTGACCACATCGGAATGTGCCAACAAGTAGACAATAATGGCAATGAAATGGAGAATTCCCTGCAGTGCAAGGCAGTAAATCACAAATATGGTCACTCGCTTTGGCTGTTAGTTTTCTCGAAAGTTTAAAGATGAGTTTTTGATTTCGTTTACTGAATCATTACCCTGAAATGGAATTGTATAAAGATTTGCTAAATACTGTTTTAAAACTTGTCAATTGAGTCGCAAAACTGAATAAAACTGATTTTTTTTAATTTCTCTCATAACTTATTAGTCAAAATCGGCTCGTTGGTCTAGGGGTATGATTCTCGCTTTGGGTGCGAGAGGTCTCGGGTTCAAAACCCGGACGAGCCCACTTTTTTTAACATATTGCATTATTATGCCTGCATTTCAATTCGAGTTATGAAATTCGACAGAAAAACAATAATAGAAGTTCTCACAATTATACTGACCGGGGATTTTGCGACCACATCGGAATGTGCCAACAAGAAGACAATAATGGCAATTAAATGGAGAATTCCCTGCAGTGCAAGGCAGTAAATCACAAATATGGTCACTCGCTTTGGCTGTTAGTTTTCTCGAAAGTTTAAAGATGAGTTTTTGATTTCGTTTACTGAATCATTACCCTGAAATGGAATTGTATAAAGATTTGCTAAATACTGTTTTAAAACTTGTCAATTGAGTCGCAAAACTGAATAAAACTGATTTTTTTTAATTTCTCTCCTAACTTATTAGTCAAAATCGGCTCGTTGGTCTAGGGGTATGATTCTCGCTTTGGGTGCGAGAGGTCTCGGCTTCAAATCCCGGACGAGCCCATAATTTTACCAAAGTTAGAAAAATGGCTGCTGAAGATTCGACTTGCATCAATAAGGCAACCTTTGAACACTTTTAGAAAAGAGATATTTATAAATTATTTTCCGACCTATACATACGTTTGTTGAATGTATGTCTGGCTCGTTGGTCTAAGGGCATGATTCTCGCTTAGGGTGCGAGAGGTCCTGGATTCAACTCCCGGACGAGCCCATATTTTTTAACATATTTCATTATGATGCCTGCATTTCAATTCAAGTTATGAAATTCGACAGAAAAACAATAATAGAAATTCTCACAATTATACTGACCGGGGATTTTGCGACCACATCGGAATGTGCCAACAAGTAGACAATCATGGCAATGAAATGGAGAATTCCCTGCAGTGCAAGGCAGTAAATCACAAATATAGTCACTCGCTTTGGCTGTTAGTTTACTCGAAATTTAATGATCAGTTTTTGATTTCGTTTACTTAATCATTACCCTGAAATGGAATTGTGTAAAGATTTGCTAAATACTATTTTAAAACTTGTCAATTGAGTCGCAAAACTGAACAAAACAGTTTTTTTTTAATTTTTCTTAACTCATTAGGCAGAATCGGCTCGTTGGTCTAGGGGTATGATTCTCGCTTTGGGTGCGAGAGGTCTCGGGTTCAAATCCCGGACGAGCCCACATTTTTTAACATATTGCATTATGATGCCTGCATTTCAATTCAAGTTATGAAATTCGACAGAAAAACAAAAATAGAAATTCTCACAATTATACTGACCGGGGATTTTGTGACCACATCGGAATGTGCCAACAAGTAGACAATAATGGCAATGAAATGGAGAATTCCCTGCAGTGCAAGGCAGTAAATCACAAATATGGTCACTCGCTTTGGCTGTTAGTTTTCTCGAAAGTTTAAAGATGAGTTTTTGATTTCGTTTACTGAATCATTACCCTGAAATGGAATTGTATAAAGATTTGCTAAATACTGTTTTAAAACTTGTCAATTGAGTCGCAAAACTGAATAAAACTGATTTTTTTTAATTTCTCTCCTAACTTATTAGTCAAAATCGGCTCGTTGGTCTAGGGGTATGATTCTCGCTTTGGGTGCGAGAGGTCTCGGGTTCAAATCCCGGACGAGCCCACATTTTTTAACATATTGCATTATGATGCCTGCATTTCAATTCAAGTTATGAAATTCGACAGAAAAACAATAATAGAAATTCTCACAATTATACTGACCGGGGATTTTGCGACCACATCGGAATGTGCCAACAAGTACACAATAATGGCAATGAAATGGAGAATTCCCTGCAGTGCAAGGCAGTAAATCACAAATATGGTCACTCGCTTTGGCTGTTAGTTTTCTCGAAAGTTTAAAGATGAGTTTTTGATTTCGTTTACTGAATCATTACCCTGAAATGGAATTGTATAAAGATTTGCTAAATACTATTTTAAAACTTGTCAATTGAGTCGCAAAACTGAACAAAACAGTTTTGTTTTAATTTTTCTTAACTCATTAGTCAGAATCGGCTCGTTGGTCTAGGGGTATGATTCTCGCATTGGGTGCGAGAGGTCTCGGGTTCAAATCCCGGACGAGCCCACTTTTTTAACATATTGCATTATTATGCCTGCATTTCAATTCAAGTTATGAAATTCGACAGAAAAACATAATAGAAATTCTCACAATTATACTGACCGGGGATTTTGCGACCACATCGGAATGTGCCAACAAGAAGACAATAATGGCAATGAAATGGAGAATTCCCTGCAGTGCAAGGCAGTAAATCACAAATATGGTCACTCGCTTTGGCTGTTAGTTTTCTCGAAAGTTTAAAGATGAGTTTTTGATTTCGTTTACTGAATCATTACCCTGAAAAGGAATTGTATAAAGATTTGCTAAATACTGTTTTAAAACTTGTCAATTGAGTCGCAAAACTGAATAAAACTGATTTTTTTTAATTGTTCTCCTAACTCAAAAGTCAGAATCGGCTCGTTGGTCTAGGGGTATGATTCTCGCTTTGGGTGCGAGAGGTCTCGGGTTCAAATCCCGGACGAGCCCACTTTTTTTAACATATTGCATTATTATGCCTGCATTTCAATTCAAGTTATGAAATTCGACAGAAAAACAATAATAGAAATTCTCACAATTATACTGACCGGGGATTTTGCGACCACATCGGAATGTGCCAACAAGAAGACAATAATGGCAATGAAATGGAGAATTCCCTGCAGTGCAAGGCAGTAAATCACAAATATGGTCACTCGCTTTGGCTGTTAGTTTTCTCGAAAGTTTAAAGATGAGTTTTTGATTTCGTTTACTGAATCATTACCCTGAAATGGAATTGTATAAAGATTTGCTAAATACTGTTTTAAAACTTGTCAATTGAGTCGCAAAACTGAATAAAACTGATTATTTTTAATTTCTCTCCTAACTCATTAGTCAGAATCGGCTCGTTGGTCTAGGGGTATGATTCTCGCTTTGGGTGCGAGAGGTCTCGGGTTCAAATCCCGGACGAGCCCATAATTTTACCAAAGTTAGAAAAATGGCTGCTGAAGATTCGACTTGCATCAATAAGGCAACCTTTGAACACTTTTAGAAAAGAGATATTTATAAATTATTTTCCGACCTATACATACGTTTGTTGAATGTATGTCTGGCTCGTTGGTCTAGGGTTATGATTCTCGCTTTGGGTGCGAGAGGTCTCAGGTTCAAATCCCAGACGAGCCCACATTTTTTAACATATTGCATTATGATGCCTGCATTTCAATTCAAGTTATGAAATTCGACAGAAAAACAATAATAGAAATTCTCACAATTATACTGACCGGGGATTTTGCGACCACATCGGAATGTGCCAACAAGTACACAATAATGGCAATGAAATGGAGAATTCCCTGCAGTGCAAGGCAGTAAATCACAAATATGGTCACTCGCTTTGGCTGTTAGTTTTCTCCAAAGTTTAAAGATGAGTTTTTGATTTCGTTTACTGAATCATTACCCTGAAATGGAATTGTATAAAGATTTGCTAAATACTGTTTTAAAACTTGTCAATTGAGTCGCAAAACTGAATAAAACTGATTTTTTTTAATTTTTCTCCTAACTCAATAGTCAGAATCGGCTCGTTGGTCTAGGGGTATGATTCTCGCATTGGGTGCGAGAGGTCTCGGGTTCAAATCCCGGAAGAGCCCACTTTTTTTAACATATTGCATTATTATGCCTGCATTTCAATTCAAGTTATGAAATTCGACAGAAAAACAATAATAGAAATTCTCACAATTATACTGACCGGGGATTTTGCGACCACATCGGAATGTGCCAACAAGAAGACAATAATGGCAATGAAATGGAGAATTCCCTGCAGTGCAAGGCAGTAAATCACAAATATGGTCACTCGCTTTGGCTGTTACTTTTCTCGAAAGTTTAAAGATGAGTTTTTGATTTCGTTTACTGAATCATTACCCTGAAATGGAATTGTATAAAGATTTGCTAAATACTGTTTTAAAACTTGTCAATTGAGTCGCAAAACTGAATAAAACTGATTTTTTTTAATTTTTCTCCTAACTCAATAGTCAGAATCGGCTCGTTGGTCTAGGGGTATGATTCTCGCTTTGGGTGCGAGAGGTCTCGGGTTCAAATCCCGGACGAGCCCACTTTTTTTAACATATTGCATTATTATGCCTGCATTTCAATTCAAGTTATGAAATTCGACAGAAAAACAATAATAGAAATTCTCACAATTATACTGACCGGGGATTTTGCGACCACATCGGAATGTGCCAACAAGAAGACAATAATGGCAATGAAATGGAGAATTCCCTGCAGTGCAAGGCAGTAAATCACAAATATGGTCACTCGCTTTGGCTGTTAGTTTTCTCGAAAGTTTAAAGATGAGTTTTTGATTTCGTTTACTGAATCATTACCCTGAAATGGAATTGTATAAAGATTTGCTAAATACTGTTTTAAAACTTGTCAATTGAGTCGCAAAACTGAATAAAACTGATTTTTTTTAATTTCTCTCCTAACTTATTAGTCAAAATCGGCTCGTTGGTCTAGGGGTATGATTCTCGCTTTGGGTGCGAGAGGTCTCGGGTTCAAATCCCGGACGAGCCCACTTTTTATAACGTATTGCATTATTATGCCTGCATTTCAATTCGAGTTATGAAATTCGACAGAAAAACAATAATAGAAATTCCCACAATTATACTGACCGGGGATTTTGCGACCACATCGGAATGTGCCAACAAGAAGACAATAATGGCAATGAAATGGAGAATTCCCTGCAGTGCAAGGCAGTAAATCACAAATATGGTCACTCGCTTTGGCTGTTAGTTTTCTCGAAAGTTTAAAGATGAGTTTTTGATTTCGTTTACTGAATCATTACCCTGAAATGGAATTGTATAAAGATTTGCTAAATACTGTTTTAAAACTTGTCAATTGAGTCGCAAAACTGAATAAAACTGATTTTTTTTAATTTCTCTCCTAACTTATTAGTCAAAATCGGCTCGTTGGTATAGGGGTATGATTCTCGCTTTGGGTGCGAGAGGTCTCGGCTTCAAATCCCGGACGAGCCCATAAATTTACCAAAGTTAGAAAAATGGCTGCTGAAGATTCGACTTGCATCAATAAGGCAACCTTTGAACACTTTTAGAAAAGAGATATTTATAAATTATTTTCCGACCTATACATACGTTTGTTGAATGTATGTCTGGCTCGTTGGTCTAAGGGCATGATTCTCGCTTAGGGTGCGAGAGGTGCTGGGTTCAACTCCCGGACGAGCCCATATTTTTTAACATATTTTATTATGATGCCTGCATTTCAATTCAAGTTATGAAATTCGACAGAAAAACAATAATAGAAATTCTCACAATTATACTGACCGGGGATTTTGCGACCACATCGGAATGTGCCAACAAGAAGACAATAATGGCAATGAAATGGAGAATTCCCTGCAGTGCAAGGCAGTAAATCACAAATATGGTCACTCGCTTTGGCTGTTAGTTTTCTCGAAAGTTTAAAGATGAGTTTTTGATTTCGTTTACTGAATCATTACCCTGAAATGGAATTGTATAAAGATTTGCTAAATACTGTTTTAAAACTTGTCAATTGAGTCGCAAAACTGAATAAAACTGATTTTTTTTAATTTCTCTCCTAACTTATTAGTCAAAATCGGCTCGTTGGTCTAGGGGTATGATTCTCGCTTTGGGTGCGAGAGGTCTCGGCTTCAAATCCCGGACGAGCCCATAAATTTACCAAAGTTAGAAAAATGGCTGCTGAAGATTCGACTTGCATCAATAAGGCAACCTTTGAACACTTTTAGAAAAGAGATATTTATAAATTATTTTCCGACCTATACATACGTTTGTTGAATGTATGTCTGGCTCGTTGGTCTAAGGGCATGATTCTCGCTTAGGGTGCGAGAGGTGCTGGGTTCAACTCCCGGACGAGCCCATATTTTTTAACATATTTTATTATGATGCCTGCATTTCAATTCAAGTTATGAAATTCGACAGAAAAACAATAATAGAAATTCTCACAATCATACTGACCGGGGATTTTGCGACCACATCGGAATGTGCCAACAAGTAGACAATAATGGCAATGAAATGGAGAATTCCCTGCAGTGCAAGGCAGTAAATCACAAATATGGTCACTCGCATTGGCTGTTAGTTTTCTCCAAAGTTTAAAGATGAGTTTTTGATTTCGTTTACTGAATCATTACCCTGAAAAGGAATTGTATAAAGATTTGCTAAATACTGTTTTAAAACTTGTCAATTGAGTCGCAAAACTGAATAAAGCTCATTTTTTTTAATTTTTCTCCTAACTCAATAGTCAGAATCGGCTCGTTGGTCTAGGGGTATGATTCTCGCTTTGGGTGCGAGAGGTCTCGGGTTCAAATCCCGGACGAGCCCACTTTTTTTAACATATTGCATTATTATGCCTGCATTTCAATTCAAGTTATGAAATTCGACAAAAAAACAATAATAGAAATTCTCACAATTATACTGACCGGGGATTTTGCGACCACATCGGAATGTGCCAACAAGTACACAATAATGGCAATGAAATGGAGAATTCCCTGCAGTGCAAGGCAGTAAATCACAAATATGGTCACTCGCTTTGGCTGTTAGATTTCTCGAAAGTTTAAAGATGAGTTTTTGATTTCGTTTACTGAATCATTACCCTGAAATGGAATTGTATAAAGATTTGCTAAATACTATTTTAAAACTTGTCAATTGAGTCGCAAAACTGAACAAAACAGATTTTTTTTAATTTTTCTTAACTTATTAGTCAGAATCGGCTCGTTGGTCTAGGGGTATGATTGTCGCTTTGGGTGCGAGAGGTCTCGGGTTCAAATCCCGGACGAGCCCACATTTTTTAACATATTGCATTATGATGCCTGCATTTCAATTCAAGTTATGAAATTCGACAGAAAAACAATAATAGAAATTCTCACAATTATACTGACCGGGGATTTTGCGACCACATCGGAATGTGCCAACAAGTAGACAATAATGGCAATGAAATGGAGAATTCCCTGCAGTGCAAGGCAGTAAATCACAAATATGGTCACTCGCTTTGGCTGTTAGTTTTCTCGAAAGTTTAAAGATGAGTTTTTGATTTCGTTTACTGAATCATTACCCTGAAATGGAATTGTATAAAGATTTGCTAAATACTATTTTAAAACTTGTCAATTGAGTCGCAAAACTGAACAAAACAGTTTTTTTTTTAATTTTTCTTAACTCATTAGTCAGAATCGGCTCGTTGGTCTAGGGGTATGATTCTCGCTTTGGGTGCGAGAGGTCTCGGGTTCAAATCCTGGACGAGCCCACATTTTTTAACATATTGCATTATGATGCCTGCATTTCAATTCAAGTTATGAAATTCGACAGAAAAACAATAATAGAAATTCTCACAATTATACTGACCGGGGATTTTGCGAGCACATCGGAATGTGCCAACAAGTAGACAATAATGGCAATGAAATGGAGAATTCCCTGCAGTGCAAGGCAGTAAATCACAAATATGGTCACTCGCATTGGCTGTTAGTTTTCTCCAAAGTTTAAAGATGAGTTTTTGATTTCGTTTACTGAATCATTACCCTGAAATGGAATTGTATAAAGATTTGCTAAATACTGTTTTAAAACTTGTCAATTGAGTCGCAAAACTGAATAAAACTGATTTTTTTTAATTTTTCTCCTAACTCAATAGTCAGAATCGGCTCGTTGGTCTAGGGGTATGATTCTCGCTTTGGGTGCGAGAGGTCTCGGGTTCAAATCCCGGACGAGCCCACTTTTTATAACATATTGCATTATTATGCCTGCATTTCAATTCGAGTTATGAAATTCGACAGAAAAACAATAATAGAAATTCCCACAATTATACTGACCGGGGATTTTGCGACCACATCGGAATGTGCCAACAAGAAGACAATAATGGCAATGAAATGGAGAATTCCCTGCAGTGCAAGGCAGTAAATCACAAATATGGTCACTCGCTTTGGCTGTTAGTTTTCTCGAAAGTTTAAAGATGAGTTTTTGATTTCGTTTACTGAATCATTACCCTGAAATGGAATTGTATAAAGATTTGCTAAATACTGTTTTAAAACTTGTCAATTGAGTCGCAAAACTGAATAAAACTGATTTTTTTTAATTTCTCTCCTAACTTATTAGTCAAAATCGGCTCGTTGGTCTAGGGGTATGATTCTCGCTTTGGGTGCGAGAGGTCTCGGCTTCAAATCCCGGACGAGCCCATAAATTTACCAAAGTTAGAAAAATGGCTGCTGAAGATTCGACTTGCATCAATAAGGCAACCTTTGAACACTTTTAGAAAAGAGATATTTATAAATTATTTTCCGACCTATACATACGTTTGTTGAATGTATGTCTGGCTCGTTGGTCTAAGGGCATGATTCTCGCTTTGGGTGCGAGAGGTCTCGGGTTCAAATCCCGGACGAGCCCACATTTTTTAACATATTGCATTATGATGCCTGCATTTCAATTCAAGTTATGAAATTCGACAGAAAAACAATAATAGAAATTCTCACAATTATACTGACCGGGGATTTTGCGAGCACATCGGAATGTGCCAACAAGTAGACAATAATGGCAATGAAATGGAGAATTCCCTGCAGTGCAAGGCAGTAAATCACAAATATGGTCACTCGCTTTGGCTGTTAGTTTTCTCGAAAGTTTAAAGATGAGTTTTTGATTTCGTTTACTGAATCATTACCCTGAAATGGAATTGTATAAAGATTTGCTAAATACTGTTTTAAAACTTGTCAATTGAGTCGCAAAACTGAATAAAACTGATTTTTTTTAATTTCTCTCATAACTTATTAGTCAAAATCGGCTCGTTGGTCTAGGGGTATGATTCTCGCTTTGGGTGCGAGAGGTCTCGGGTTCAAAACCCGGACGAGCCCACTTTTTTTAACATATTGCATTATTATGCCTGCATTTCAATTCGAGTTATGAAATTCGACAGAAAAACAATAATAGAAGTTCTCACAATTATACTGACCGGGGATTTTGCGACCACATCGGAATGTGCCAACAAGTAGACAATAATGGCAATGAAATGGAGAATTCCCTGCAGTGCAAGGCAGTAAATCACAAATATGGTCACTCGCTTTGGCTGTTAGTTTTCTCGAAAGTTTAAAGATGAGTTTTTGATTTCGTTTACTGAATCATTACCCTGAAATGGAATTGTATAAAGATTTGCTAAATACTATTTTAAAACTTGTCAATTGAGTCGCAAAACTGAACAAAACAGTTTTTTTTTTAATTTTTCTTAACTCATTAGTCAGAATCGGCTCGTTGGTCTAGGGGTATGATTCTCGCTTTGGGTGCGAGAGGTCTCGGCTTCAAATCCCGGACGAGCCCACATTTTTTAACATATTGCATTATGATGCCTGCATTTCAATTCAAGTTATGAAATTCGACAGAAAAACAATAATAGAAATTCTCACAATTATACTGACCGGGGATTTTGCGAGCACATCGGAATGTGCCAACAAGTAGACAATAATGGCAATGAAATGGAGAATTCCCTGCAGTGCAAGGCAGTAAATCACAAATATGGTCACTCGCATTGGCTGTTAGTTTTCTCCAAAGTTTAAAGATGAGTTTTTGATTTCGTTTACTGAATCATTACCCTGAAATGGAATTGTATAAAGATTTGCTAAATACTGTTTTAAAACTTGTCAATTGAGTCGCAAAACTGAATAAAACTGATTTTTTTTAATTTTTCTCCTAACTCAATAGTCAGAATCGGCTCGTTGGTCTAGGGGTATGATTCTCGCTTTGGGTGCGAGACGTCTTGGGTTCAAATCCCGGACGAGCCCACTTTTTATAACATATTGCATTATTATGCCTGCATTTCAATTCGAGTTATGAAATTCGACAGAAAAACAATAATAGAAATTCCCACAATTATACTGACCGGGGATTTTGCGACCACATCGGAATGTGCCAACAAGAAGACAATAATGGCAATGAAATGGAGAATTCCCTGCAGTGCAAGGCAGTAAATCACAAATATGGTCACTCGCTTTGGCTGTTAGTTTTCTCGAAAGTTTAAAGATGAGTTTTTGATTTCGTTTACTGAATCATTACACTGAAATGGAATTGTATAAAGATTTGCTAAATACTGTTTTAAAACTTGTCAATTGAGTCGCAAAACTGAATAAAACTGATTTTTTTTAATTTCTCTCCTAACTTATTAGTCAAAATCGGCTCGTTGGTCTAGGGGTATGATTCTCGCTTTGGGTGCGAGAGGTCTCGGCTTCAAATCCCGGACGAGCCCATAAATTTACCAAAGTTAGAAAAATGGCTGCTGAAGATTCGACTTGCATCAATAAGGCAACCTTTGAACACTTTTAGAAAAGAGATATTTATAAATTATTTTCCGACCTATACATACGTTTGTTGAATGTATGTCTGGCTCGTTGGTCTAAGGGCATGATTCTCGCTTTGGGTGCGAGAGGTCTCGGGTTCAAATCCCGGACGAGCCCACATTTTTTAACATATTGCATTATGATGCCTGCATTTCAATTCAAGTTATGAAATTCGACAGAAAAACAATAATAGAAATTCTCACAATTATACTGACCGGGGATTTTGCGAGCACATCGGAATGTGCCAACAAGTAGACAATAATGGCAATGAAATGGAGAATTCCCTGCAGTGCAAGGCAGTAAATCACAAATATGGTCACTCGCATTGGCTGTTAGTTTTCTCCAAAGTTTAAAGATGAGTTTTTGATTTCGTTTACTGAATCATTACCCTGAAAAGGAATTGTATAAAGATTTGCTAAATACTGTTTTAAAACTTGTCAATTGAGTCGCAAAACTGAATAAAGCTGATTTTTTTTAATTTTTCTCCTAATTCAATAGTCAGAATCGGCTCGTTGGTCTAGGGGTATGATTCTCGCTTTGGGTGCGAGAGGTCTCGGGTTCAAATCCCGGACGAGCCCACTTTTTTTAACATATTGCATTATTATGCCTGCATTTCAATTCAAGTTATGAAATTCGACAGAAAAACAATAATAGAAATTCTCACAATTATACTGACCGGGGATTTTGCGACCACATCGGAATGTGCCAACAAGTAGACAATAATGGCAATGAAATGGAGAATTCCCTGCAGTGCAAGGCAGTAAATCACAAATATGGTCACTCGCTTTGGCTGTTAGTTTTCTCGAAAGTTTAAAGATGAGTTTTTGATTTCGTTTACTGAATCATTACCCTGAAATGGAATTGTATAAAGATTTGCTAAATACTGTTTTAAAACTTGTCAATTGAGTCGCAAAACTGAATAAAACTGATTTTTTTTAATTTCTCTCCTAACTCATTAGTCAGAATCGGCTCGTTGGTCTAGGGGTATGATTCTCGCTTTGGGTGCGAGAGGTCTCGGGTTCAAATCCCGGACGAGCCCATAATTTTACCAAAGTAAGAAAAATGGCTGCTGAAGATTCGACTTGCATCAATAAGGCAACCTTTGAACACTTTTAGAAAAGAGATATTTATAAATTATTTTCCGACCTATACATACGTTTGTTGAATGTATGTCTGGCTCGTTGGTCTAGGGGCATGATTCTCGCTTAGGGTGCGAGAGGTCCCGGGTTCAACTCCCGGACGAACCCATATTTTTTAACATATTGCATTATGATGCCTGCATTTCAATTCAAGTTATGAAATTCGACAGAAAAACAAAAATAGAAATTCTCACAATTATACTGACCGGGGATTTTGCGACCACATCGGAATGTGCCAACAAGTAGACAATCATGGCAATGAAATGGAGAATTCCCTGCAGTGCAAGGCAGTAAATCACAAATATAGTCACTCGCTTTGGCTGTTAGTTTACTCGAAATTTAAAGATGAGTTTCTGATTTCGTTTACTGAATCATTACCCTGAAATGGAATTGTATAAAGATTTGATAAATACTGTTTTAAAACTTGTCAATTGAGTCGCAAAACTGAACAAAACTGATTTTTTTTAATTTTTCTTACCTCATTAGTCAGAATCGGCTCGTTGGTCTAGGGGTATGATTCTCGCTTTGGGTGCGAGAGGTCTCGGGTTCAAATCCCGGACGAGCCCACATTTTTTAACATATTGCATTATGATGCCTGCATTTCAATTCAAGTTATGAAATTCGACAGAAAAACAATAATAGAAATTCTCACAATTATACTGACCTTGGATTTTGCGACCACATCGGAATGTGCCAACAAGTAGACAATAATGGCAATGAAATGGAGAATTCCCTGCAGTGCAAGGCAGTAAATCACAAATATGGTCACTCGCTTTGGCTGTTAGTTTTCTCCAAAGTTTAAAGATGAGTTTTTGATTTCGTTTACTGAATCATTACCCTGAAATGGAATTGTATAAAGATTTGCTAAATACTGTTTTAAAACTTGTCAATTGAGTCGCAAAACTGAATGAAACTGATTTTTTTTAATTTCTCTCTTAACTCATTAGTCAGAATCGGCTCGTTGGTCTAGGGGTATGATTCTCGCTTTGGGTGCGAGAGGTCTCGGGTTCAAATCCCGGACGAGCCCATAATTTTACCAAAGTTAGAAAAATGGCTGCTGAAGATTCGACTTGCATCAATAAGGCAACCTTTGAACACTTTTAGAAAAGAGATATTTATAAATTATTTTCCGACCTATACATACGTTTCTTGAATGTATGTCTGGCTCGTTGGTCTAGGGGCATGATTCTCGCTTAGGGTGCGAGAGGTCCCGCGTTCAACTCCCGGACGAGCCCATATTTTTTAACATATTGCATTATGATGCCTGCATTTCAATTCAAGTTATGAAATTTGACAGAAAAACAAAAATAGAAATTCTCACAATTATATTGACCGGGGATTTTGCGACCACATCGGAATGTGCCAACAAGTAGACAATCATGGCAATGAAATGGAGAATTCCCTGCAGTGCAAGGCAGTAAATCACAAATATGGTCACTCGCTTTGGCTGTTAGTTTACTCGAAATTTAAAGATCAGTTTTTGATTTCGTTTACTGAATCATTACCCTGAAATGGAATTGTATAAATATTTGCTAAATACTATTTTAAAACTTGTCAATTGAGTCGCAAAACTGAACAAAACTGATTTTTTTTAATTTTTCTTAACTTATTAGACAGAATCGGTCGTTGGTCTAGGGGTATGATTCTCGCTTTGGGTGCGAGAGGTCTCAGGTTCAAATCCCAGACGAGCCAACATTTTTTAACATATTGCATTATGATGCCTGCATTTCAATTCAAGTTATGAAATTCGACAGAAAAACAATAATAGAAATTCTCACAATTATACTGACCGGGGATTTTGCGACCACATCGGAATGTGCCAACAAGTACACAATAATGGCAATGAAATGGAGTATTCCCTGCAGCGCAAGGCAGTAAATCACAAATATGGTCACACGCTTTGGCTGTTAGTTTTCTCGAAAGTTTAAAGATGAGTTTTTGATTTCGTTTACTGAATCATTACCCTGAAATGGAATTGTATAAAGATTTGCTAAATACTGTTTTAAAACTTGTCAATTGAGTCGCAAAACTGAATAAAACTGATTTTTTTTAATTTTTCTCCTAACTCAATAGTCAGAATCGGCTCGTTGGTCTAGGGGTATGATTCTCGCTTTGGGTGCGAGAGGTCTCGGGTTCAAATCCCGGACGAGCCCACTTTTTTTAACATATTGCATTATTATGCCTGCATTTCAATTCAAGTTATGAAATTCGACAGAAAAACAATAATAGAAATTCTCACAATTATACTGACCGGGGATTTTGCGACCACATCGGAATGTGCCAACAAGAAGACAATAATGGCAATGAAATGGAGAATTCCCTGCAGTGCAAGGCAGTAAATCACAAATATGGTCACTCGCTTTGGCTGTTAGTTTTCTCGAAAGTTTAAAGATGAGTTTTTGATTTCGTTTACTGAATCATTACCCTGAAATGGAATTGTATAAAGATTTGCTAAATACTGTTTTAAAACTTGTCAATTGAGTCGCAAAACTGAATAAAACTGATTTTTTTTAATTTCTCTCCTAACTTATTAGTCAAAATCGGCTCGTTGGTCTAGGGGTATGATTCTCGCTTTGGGTGCGAGAGGTCTCGGGTTCAAATCCCGGACGAGCCCACTTTTTTTAACATATTGCATTATTATGCCTGCATTTCAATTCAAGTTATGAAATTCGACAGAAAAACAATAATAGAAATTCTCACAATTATACTGACCGGGGATTTTGCGACCACATCGGAATGTGCCAACAAGAAGACAATAATGGCAATGAAATGGAGAATTCCCTGCAGTGCATGGCAGTAAATCACAAATATGGTCACTCGCTTTGGCTGTTAGTTTTCTCGAAAGTTTAAAGATGAGTTTTTGATTTCGTTTACTGAATCATTACCCTGAAATGGAATTGTATAAAGATTTGCTAAATACTGTTTTAAAACTTGTCAATTGAGTCGCAAAACTGAATAAAACTGATTTTTTTAAATTTTTCTCCTAACTCAATAGTCAGAATCGGCTCGTTGGTCTAGGGGTATGATTCTCGCTTTGGGTGCGAGAGGTCTCGGGTTCAAATCCCGGACGAGCCCACTTTTTTTAACATATTGCATTATGATGCCTGCATTTCAATTCAAGTTATGAAATTCGACAGAAAAACAAAAATAGAAATTCTCACAATTATATTGACCGGGGATTTTGCGACCACATCGGAATGTGCCAACAAGTAGACAATCATGGCAATGAAATGGAGAATTCCCTGCAGTGCAAGGCAGTAAATCACAAATATAGTCACTCGCTTTGGCTGTTAGTTTACTCGAAATTTAAAGATCAGTTTTTGATTTCGTTTACTGAATCATTACCCTGAAATGGAATTGTATAAATATTTGCTAAATACTATTTTAAAACTTGTCAATTGAGTCGCAAAACTGAACAAAACTGATTTTTTTTAATTTTTCTTAACTTATTAGACAGAATCGGTCGTTGGTCTAGGGGTATGATTCTCGCTTTGGGTGCGAGAGGTCTCAGGTTCAAATCCCAGACGAGCCAACATTTTTTAACATATTGCATTATGATGCCTGCATTTCAATTCAAGTTATGAAATTCGACAGAAAAACAATAATAGAAATTCTCACAATTATACTGACCGGGGATTTTGCGACCACATCGGAATGTGCCAACAAGTACACAATAATGGCAATGAAATGGAGAATTCCCTGCAGTGCAAGGCAGTAAATCACAAATATGGTCACACGCTTTGGCTGTTAGTTTTCTCGAAAGTTTAAAGATGAGTTTTTGATTTCGTTTACTGAATCATTACCCTGAAATGGAATTGTATAAAGATTTGCTAAATACTGTTTTAAAACTTGTCAATTGAGTCGCAAAACTGAATAAAACTGATTTTTTTTAATTTTTCTCCTAACTCAATAATCAGAATCGGCTCGTTGGTCTAGGGGTATGATTCTCGCTTTGGGTGCGAGAGGTCTCGGGTTCAAATCCCGGACGAGCCCACTTTTTTTAACATATTGCATTATTATGCCTGCATTTCAATTCAAGTTATGAAATTCGACAGAAAAACAATAATAGAAATTCTCACAATTATACTGACCGGGGATTTTGCGACCACATCGGAATGTGCCAACAAGAAGACAATAATGGCAATGAAATGGAGAATTCCCTGCAGTGCAAGGCAGTAAATCACAAATATGGTCACTCGCTTTGGCTGTTAGTTTTCTCGAAAGTTTAAAGATGAGTTTTTGATTTCGTTTACTGAATCATTACCCTGAAATGGAATTGTATAAAGATTTGCTAAATACTGTTTTAAAACTTGTCAATTGAGTCGCAAAACTGAATAAAACTGATTTTTTTTAATTTCTCTCCTAACTTATTAGTCAAAATCGGCTCGTTGGTCTAGGGGTATGATTCTCGCTTTGGGTGCGAGAGGTCTCGGGTTCAAATCCCGGACGAGCCCACTTTTTTTAACATATTGCATTATTATGCCTGCATTTCAATTCAAGTTATGAAATTCGACAGAAAAACAATAATAGAAATTCTCACAATTATACTGACCGGGGATTTTGCGACCACATCGGAATGTGCCAACAAGAAGACAATAATGGCAATGAAATGGAGAATTCCCTGCAGTGCATGGCAGTAAATCACAAATATGGTCACTCGCTTTGGCTGTTAGTTTTCTCGAAAGTTTAAAGATGAGTTTTTGATTTCGTTTACTGAATCATTACCCTGAAATGGAATTGTATAAAGATTTGCTAAATACTGTTTTAAAACTTGTCAATTGAGTCGCAAAACTGAATAAAACTGATTTTTTTTAATTTCTCTCCTAACTAATTAGTCAAAATCGGCTCGTTGGTCTAGGGGTATGATTCTCGCTTTGGGTGCGAGAGGTCTCGGCTTCAAATCCCGGACGAGCCCATAATTTTACCAAAGTTAGAAAAATGGCTGCTGAAGATTCGACTTGCATCAATAAGGCAACCTTTGAACACTTTTAGAAAAGAGATATTTATAAATTATTTTCCGACCTATACATACGTTTGTTGAATGTATGTCTGGCTCGTTGGTCTAAGGGTATGATTCTCGCTTAGGATGCGAAAGGTCCCGCGTTCAACTCCCGGACGAGCCCATATTTTTTAACATATTGCATTATGATGCCTGCATTTCAATTCAAGTTATGAAATTCGACAGAAAATCAAAAATAGAAATTCTCACAATTATACTGACCGGGGATTTTGCGAGCACATCGGAATGTGCCAACAAGTAGACAATCATGGCAATGAAATGGAGAATTCCCTGCAGTGCAAGGCAGTAAATCACAAATATAGTCACTCGCTTTGGCTGTTAGTTTACTCGAAATTTAAAGATCAGTTTTTGATTTCGTTTACTGAATTATTACCCTGAAATGGAATTGTATAAAGATTTGCTAAATACTATTTTAAAACTTGTCAATTGAGTCGCAAAACTGAACAAAACAGATTTTTTTTAATTTTTCTTAACTCATTAGTTAGAATCGGCTCGTTGGTCTAGGGGTATGATTCTCGCTTTGGGTGCGAGAGGTCTCGGGTTCAAATCCCGGACGAGCCCACATTTTTTAACATATTGCATTATGATGCCTGCATTTCAATTCAAGTTATGAAATTCGACAGAAAAACAATAATAGAAATTCTCACAATTATACTGACCGGGGATTTTGTGACCACATCGGAATGTGCCAACAAGTAGACAATAATGGCAATGAAATGGAGAATACCCTGCAGTGCAAGGCAGTAAATCACAAATATGGTCACTCGCTTTGGCTGTTAGTTTTCTCGAAAGTTTAAAGATGAGTTTTTGATTTCGTTTACTGAATCATTACCCTGAAATGGAATTGTATAAAGATTTGCTAAATACTGTTTTAAAACTTGTCAATTGAGTCGCAAAACTGAATAAAACTGATTTTTTTTAATTTCTCTCCTAACTCATTAGTCAGAATCGGCTCGTTGGTCTAGGGGTATGATTCTCGATTTGGGTACGAGAGGTATCGGGTTCAAATCCCGGACGAGCCCATAATTTTATCAAAATTAGAAAAATGGCTGCTGAAGATTCGACTTGCATCAATAAGGCAACCTTTGAACACTTTTAGAAAAGAGATATTTATAAATTATTTTCCGACCTATACCTACGTTTGTTGAATGTATGTCTGGCTCGTTGGTCTAGGGGCATGATTCTCGCTTAGGGTGCGAGAGGTCCCGGGTTCAACTCCCGGACGAGCCCATATTTTTTAACATATTGCATTATGATGCCTGCATTTCAATTCAAGTTATGAAATTCGACAGAAAAACAAAAATAGAAATTCTCACAATTATACTGACCGGGGATTTTGCGACCACATCGGAATGTGCCAAGAAGTAGACAATCATGGCAATGAAATGGAGAATTCCCTGCAGTGCAAGGCAGTAAATCACAAATATAGTCACTCGCTTTGGCTGTTAGTTTACTCGAAATTTAAAGATCAGTTTTTGATTTCGTTTACTGAATCATTACCCTGAAATGGAATTGTATAAATATTTGCTAAATACTATTTTAAAACTTGTCAATTGAGTCGCAAAACTGAACAAAACTGATTTTTTTTAATTTTTCTTAACTTATTAGACAGAATCGGTCGTTGGTCTAGGGGTATCATTCTCGCTTTGGGTGCGAGAGGTCTCAGGTTCAAATCCCAGACGAGCCAACATTTTTTAACATATTGCATTATGATGCCTGCATTTCAATTCAAGTTATGAAATTCGACAGAAAAACAATAATAGAATTTCTCACAATTATACTGACCGGGGATTTTGCGACCACATCGGAATGTGCCAACAAATACACAATAATGGCAATGAAATGGAGAATTCCCTGCAGTGCAAGGCAGTAAATCACAAATATGGTCACACGCTTTGGCTGTTAGTTTTCTCGAAAGTTTAAAGATGAGTTTTTGATTTCGTTTACTGAATCATTACCCTGAAATGGAATTGTATAAAGATTTGCTAAATACTGTTTTAAAACTTGTCAATTGAGTCGCAAAACTGAATAAAACTGATTTTTTTTAATTTTTCTCCTAACTCAATAATCAGAATCGGCTCGTTGGTCTAGGGGTATGATTCTCGCTTTGGGTGCGAGAGGTCTCGGGTTCAAATCCCGGACGAGCCCACTTTTTTTAACATATTGCATTATTATGCCTGCATTTCAATTCAAGTTATGAAATTCGACAGAAAAACAATAATAGAAATTCTCACAATTATACTGACCGGGGATTTTGCGACCACATCGGAATGTGCCAACAAGAAGACAATAATGGCAATGAAATGGAGAATTCCCTGCAGTGCAAGGCAGTAAATCACAAATATGGTCACTCGCTTTGGCTGTTAGTTTTCTCGAAAGTTTAAAGATGAGTTTTTGATTTCGTTTACTGAATCATTACCCTGAAATGGAATTGTATAAAGATTTGCTAAATACTGTTTTAAAACTTGTCAATTGAGTCGCAAAACTGAATAAAACTGATTTTTTTTAATTTCTCTCCTAACTTATTAGTCAAAATCGGCTCGTTGGTCTAGGGGTATGATTCTCGCTTTGGGTGCGAGAGGTCTCGGGTTCAAATCCCGGACGAGCCCACTTTTTTTAACATATTGCATTATTATGCCTGCATTTCAATTCAAGTTATGAAATTCGACAGAAAAACAATAATAGAAATTCTCACAATTATACTGACCGGGGATTTTGCGACCACATCGGAATGTGCCAACAAGAAGACAATAATGGCAATGAAATGGAGAATTCCCTGCAGTGCATGGCAGTAAATCACAAATATGGTCACTCGCTTTGGCTGTTAGTTTTCTCGAAAGTTTAAAGATGAGTTTTTGATTTCGTTTACTGAATCATTACCCTGAAATGGAATTGTATAAAGATTTGCTAAATACTGTTTTAAAACTTGTCAATTGAGTCGCAAAACTGAATAAAACTGATTTTTTTTAATTTCTCTCCTAACTAATTAGTCAAAATCGGCTCGTTGGTCTAGGGGTATGATTCTCGCTTTGGGTGCGAGAGGTCTCGGCTTCAAATCCCGGACGAGCCCATAATTTTACCAAAGTTAGAAAAATGGCTGCTGAAGATTCGACTTGCATCAATAAGGCAACCTTTGAACATTTTTAGAAAAGAGATATTTATAAATTATTTTCCGACCTATACATACGTTTGTTGAATGTATGTCTGGCTCGTTGGTCTAAGGGTATGATTCTCGCTTAGGATGCGAGAGGTCCCGCGTTCAACTCCCGGACGAGCCCATATTTTTTAACATATTGCATTATGATGCCTGCATTTCAATTCAAGTTATGAAATTCGACAGAAAAACAATAATAGAAATTCTCACAATTATACTGACCGGGGATTTTGCGAGCACATCGGAATGTGCCAACAAGTAGACAATCATGGCAATGAAATGGAGAATTCCCTGCAGTGCAAGGCAGTAAATCACAAATATGGTCACTCGCTTTGGCTGTTAGTTTTCTCGAAAGTTTAAAGATGAGTTTTTGATTTCGTTTACTGAATCATTACCCTGAAATGGAATTGTATAAAGATTTGCTAAATACTGTTTTAAAACTTGTCAATTGAGTCGCAAAACTGAATAAAACTGATTTTTTTTAATTTCTCTCCTAACTTATTAGTCAAAATCGGCTCGTTGGTCTAGGGGTATGATTCTCGCTTTGGGTGCGAGAGGTCTCGGGTTCAAATCCCGGACGAGCCCACTTTTTTTAACATATTGCATTATTATGCCTGCATTTCAATTCAAGTTATGAAATTCGACAGAAAAACAATAATAGAAATTCTCACAATTATACTGACCGGGGATTTTGCGACCACATCGGAATGTGCCAACAAGAAGACAATAATGGCAATGAAATGGAGAATTCCCTGCAGTGCATGGCAGTAAATCACAAATATGGTCACTCGCTTTGGCTGTTAGTTTTCTCGAAAGTTTAAAGATGAGTTTTTGATTTCGTTTACTGAATCATTACCCTGAAATGGAATTGTATAAAGATTTGCTAAATACTGTTTTAAAACTTGTCAATTGAGTCGCAAAACTGAATAAAACTGATTTTTTTTAATTTCTCTCCTAACTAATTAGTCAAAATCGGCTCGTTGGTCTAGGGGTATGATTCTCGCTTTGGGTGCGAGAGGTCTCGGCTTCAAATCCCGGACGAGCCCATAATTTTACCAAAGTTAGAAAAATGGCTGCTGAAGATTCGACTTGCATCAATAAGGCAACCTTTGAACACTTTTAGAAAAGAGATATTTATAAATTATTTTCCGACCTATACATACGTTTGTTGAATGTATGTCTGGCTCGTTGGTCTAAGGGTATGATTCTCGCTTAGGATGCGAGAGGTCCCGCGTTCAACTCCCGGACGAGCCCATATTTTTTAACATATTGCATTATGATGCCTGCATTTCAATTCAAGTTATGAAATTCGACAGAAAATCAAAAATAGAAATTCTCACAATTATACTGACCGGGGATTTTGCGAGCACATCGGAATGTGCCAACAAGTAGACAATCATGGCAATGAAATGGAGAATTCCCTGCAGTGCAAGGCAGTAAATCACAAATATAGTCACTCGCTTTGGCTGTTAGTTTACTCGAAATTTAAAGATCAGTTTTTGATTTCGTTTACTGAATTATTACCCTGAAATGGAATTGTATAAAGATTTGCTAAATACTATTTTAAAACTTGTCAATTGAGTCGCAAAACTGAACAAAACAGATTTTTTTTAATTTTTCTTAACTCATTAGTTAGAATCGGCTCGTTGGTCTAGGGGTATGATTCTCGCTTTGGGTGCGAGAGGTCTCGGGTTCAAATCCCGGACGAGCCCACATTTTTTAACATATTGCATTATGATGCCTGCATTTCAATTCAAGTTATGAAATTCGACAGAAAAACAATAATAGAAATTCTCACAATTATACTGACCGGGGATTTTGTGACCACATCGGAATGTGCCAACAAGTAGACAATAATGGCAATGAAATGGAGAATACCCTGCAGTGCAAGGCAGTAAATCACAAATATGGTCACTCGCTTTGGCTGTTAGTTTTCTCGAAAGTTTAAAGATGAGTTTTTGATTTCGTTTACTGAATCATTACCCTGAAATGGAATTGTATAAAGATTTGCTAAATACTGTTTTAAAACTTGTCAATTGAGTCGCAAAACTGAATAAAACTGATTTTTTTTAATTTCTCTCCTAACTCATTAGTCAGAATCGGCTCGTTGGTCTAGGGGTATGATTCTCGATTTGGGTGCGAGAGGTATCGGGTTCAAATCCCGGACGAGCCCATAATTTTATCAAAATTAGAAAAATGGCTGCTGAAGATTCGACTTGCATCAATAAGGCAACCTTTGAACACTTTTAGAAAAGAGATATTTATAAATTATTTTCCGACCTATACCTACGTTTGTTGAATGTATGTCTGGCTCGTTGGTCGAGGGGCATGATTCTCGCTTAGGGTGCGAGAGGTCCCGGGTTCAACTCCCGGACGAGCCCATATTTTTTAACATATTGCATTATGATGCCTGCATTTCAATTCAAGTTATGAAATTCGACAGAAAAACAAAAATTGAAATTCTCACAATTATACTGACCGGGGATTTTGCGACCACATCGGAATGTGCCAACAAGTAGACAATCATGGCAATGAAATGGAGAATTCCCTGCAGTGCAAGGCAGTAAATCACAAATATAGTCACTCGCTTTGGCTGTTAGTTTACTCGAAATTTAAAGATCAGTTTTTGATTTCGTTTACTGAATCATTACCCTGAAATGGAATTGTATAAAGATTTGCTAAATACTGTTTTAAAACTTGTCAATTGAGTCGCAAATCTGAATAAAACTGATTTTTTTTAATTTCTCTCCTAACTTATTAGTCAAAATCGGCTCGTTGGTCTAGGGGTATGATTCTCGCTTTGGGTGCGAGAGGTCTCGGCTTCAAATCCCGGACGAGCCCATAATTTTACCAAAGTTAGAAAAATGGCTGCTGAAGATTCGACTTGCATCAATAAGGCAACCTTTGAACACTTTTAGAAAAGAGATATTTATAAATTATTTTCCGACCTATACATACGTTTGTTGAATGTATGTCTGGCTCGTTGGTCTAAGGGCATGATTCTCGCTTAGGATGCGAGAGGACCCGGGTTCAACTCCCGGACGAGCCCATATTTTTTAACATATTGCATTATGATGCCTGCATTTCAATTCAAGTTATGAAATTCGACAGAAAATCAAAAATAGAAATTCTCACAATTATACTGACCGGGGATTTTGCGAGCACATCGGAATGTGCCAACAAGTAGACAATCATGGCAATGAAATGGAGAATTCCCTGCAGTGCAAGGCAGTAAATCACAAATATAGTCACTCGCTTTGGCTGTTAGTTTACTCGAAATTTAAAGATCAGTTTTTAATTTCGTTTACTGAATCATTACCCTGAAATGGAATTGTATAAAGATTTGCTAAATACTATTTTAAAACTTGTCAATTGAGTCGCAAAACTGAACAAAACAGATTTTTTTAATTTTTCTTAACTCATTAGTTAGAATCGGCTCGTTGGTCTAGGGGTATGATTCTCGCTTTGGGTGCGAGAGGTCTCGGGTTCAAATCCCGGACGAGCTCACATTTTTTAACATATTGCATTATGATGACTGCATTTCAATTCAAGTTATGAAATTTGACAGAAAAACAATAATAGAAATTCTCACAATTATACTGACCGGGGATTTTGTGACCACATCGGAATGTGCCAACAAGTGGACAATAATGGCAATGAAATGGAGAATTCCCTGCAGTGCAAGGCAGTAAATCACAAATATGGTCACTCGCTTTGGCTGTTAGTTTTCTCGAAAGTTTAAAGATGAGTTTTTGATTTCGTTTAGTGAATCATTACCCTGAAATGGAATTGTATAAAGATTTGCTAAATACTGTTTTAAAACTTGTCAATTGAGTCGTAAAACTGAATAAAACTGATTTTTTTTTAATTTCTCTCCTAACTCATTAGTCAGAATCGGCTCGTTGGTCTAGGGGTATGATTCTCGCTTTGTGTGCGAGAGGTCTCGGGTTCAAATCCCGGACGAGCCCATAATTTTACCAAAGTTAGAAAAATGGCTGCTGAAGATTCGACTTGCATCAATAAGGCAACCTTTGAACACTTTTAGAAAAGAGATATTTATAAATTATTTTCCGACCTATACATACGTTTGTTGAATGTATGTCTGGCTCGTTGGTCTAGGGGCATGATTCTCGCTTAAGTTGCGAGAGGTCCCGGGTTCAACTCCCGGACGAGCCCATATTTTTTAACATATTGCATTATGATGCCTGCATTTCAATTCAAGTTATGAAATTCGACAGAAAAACAAAAATAGAAATTCTCACAATTATACTGACCGGGGATTTTGCGACCACATCGGAATGTGCCAACAAGTAGACAATCATGGCAATGAAATGGAGAATTCCCTGCAGTGCAAGGCAGTAAATCACAAATATAGTCACTCGCTTTGGCTGTTAGTTTACTCGAAATTTAAAGATCAGTTTTTGATTTCGTTTACTGAATCATTACCCTGAAATGGAATTGTATAAAGATTTGCTAAATACTGTTTTAAAACTTGTCAATTGAGTCGCAAATCTGAATAAAACTGATTTTTTTTAATTTCTCTCCTAACTTATTAGTCAAAATCGGCTCGTTGGTCTAGAGGTATGATTCTCGCTTTGGGTGCGAGAGGTCTCGGCTTCAAATCCCGGACGAGCCCATAATTTTACCAAAGTTAGAAAAATGGCTGCTGAAGATTCGACTTGCATCAATAAGGCAACCTTTGAACACTTTTAGAAAAGAGATATTTATAAATTATTTTCCGACCTATACATACGTTTGTTGAATGTATGTCTGGCTCGTTGGTCTAAGGGCATGATTCTCGCTTAGGATGCGAGAGGTCCCGGGTTCAACTCCCGGACGAGCCCATATTTTTTAACATATTGCATTATGATGCCTGCATTTCAATTCAAGTTATGAAATTCGACAGAAAATCAAAAATAGAAATTCTCACAATTATACTGACCGGGGATTTTGCGAGCACATCGGAATGTGCCAACAAGTAGACAATCATGGCAATGAAATGGAGAATTCCCTGCAGTGCAAGGCAGTAAATCACAAATATAGTCACTCGCTTTGGCTGTTAGTTTACTCGAAATTTAAAGATCAGTTTTTGATTTCGTTTACTGAATCATTACCCTGAAATGGAATTGTATAAAGATTTGCTAAATACTATTTTAAAACTTGTCAATTGAGTCGCAAAACTGAACAAAACAGATTTTTTTTAATTTTTCTTAACTCATTAGTTAGAATCGGCTCGTTGGTCTAGGGGTATGATTCTCGCTTTGGGTGCGAGAGGTCCCGGGTTCAACTCCAGGACGAGCCCGTAATTTTTAACATATTGCATTATGATGCCTGCATTTCAATTCAAGTTATGAAATTCGACAGAAAAACAATAATAGAAATTCTCACAATTACACTGACCGGGGATTTTGCGACCACATCGGAATGTGCCAACAAGTAGACAATCATGGCAATGAAATGGAGAATTCCCTGCAGTGCAAGGCAGTAAATCACAAATTTGGTCACTCGCTTTGGCTGTTAGTTTTCTCGAAAGTTTAAAGATGAGTTTTTGATTTCATTTACTGAATCATTACCCTGAAATGGAATTGTATAAAGATTTGCTAAATACTGTTTTAAAAGTTGTCAATTGAGTCGCAAAACTGAATAAAACTGATTTTTTTTAATTTCTCTCCTAACTCATTAGTCAGAATCGGCTCGTTAGTATAAGGGTATGATTCTCGCTTTGGGTGCGAGAGGTCTCGGGTTCAAATCCCGGACGAGCCCATAATTTTACCAAACTTAGAAAAATGGCTGCTGAAGATTCGACTTGCATCAATAAGGCAACCTTTGCACACTTTTAGAAAAGAGATATTTATAAATTATTTTCCGACAATCCATGCGTTTGTGGAACGTATATCTGGCTCGTTGGTCTAGGGGCATGATTCTCGCTTAGGGTGCGAGAGGTCCCGGGTTCAACTCCTGGACGACCCCGTAATTTTTAACATATTGCATTATGATGCCTGCATTTCAATTCAAGTTATGAAATTCGACAGAAAAACAATAATAGAAATTCTCACAATTATACTGACCGGGGATTTTGCGACCACATCGGAATGTGCCAACAAGTAGACAATCATGGCAATGAAATGGAGAATTCCCTGCAGTGCAAGGCAGTAAATCACAAATATAGTCACTCGTTTTGTCTGTTAGTTTACTCGAAATTTAAAGATCAGTTTTTGATTTCGTTTACTGAATCATTACACTGAAATAGAATTGTATAAAAATTTGCTAAATACTATTTTAACACTTGTCAATTGAGTCGCAAAACTGAATAAAACTGATTTTTTTTAATTTCTCTCCTAACTCATTAGTCAGAATCGGCTCGTTAGTATAAGGGTATGATTCTCGCTTTGGGTGCGAGAGGTCTCGGGTTCAAATCCCTGACGAGCCCATAATTTTACCAAAGTTAGAAAAATGGCTGCTGAAGATTCGACTAGCATCAATAAGGCAACCTTTGAACACATTTAGAAAAGAGAAATTTATAAATTATTTTCCGACAATCCATGCGTTTGTGGAGCGTATGTCTGGCTCGTTGGTCTAGGGGCATGATTCTCGCTTAGGGTGCGAGAGGTCTCGGGTTCAACTCCCGGACGAGCCCGTAATTTTACCAAAGTTAGAAAAATGGCTGCTGAAGATTCGACAAGCATCAATAAGGCAACCTTTGAACACATTTAGAAAAGAGATATTTATAAATTATTTTCCGACAATCCATACGTTTGTTGAATGTATGTCTGGCTCGTTGGTCTGGGGGCATGATTCTCGCTTAGGGTGCGAGTGGTCTCGGGTTCAACTCCCGGACGAGCCCGTAATTTTTAACATATTGCATTATGATGCCTGCATTTCAATTCAAGTTATGAAATTCGACAGAAAAACAATAATAGAAATTCTCACAATTATACTGACCGGGGATTTTGTGACCACATCGGAATGTGCCAACAAGTAGACAATAATGGCAATGAAATGGAGAATTCCCTGCAGTGCAAGGCAGTAAATCACAAATATGGTCACTCGCTTTGGCTGTTAGTTTTCTCGAAAGTTTAAAGATGAGTTTTTGATTTCGTTTACTGAATCATTACCCTGGAATGGAATTGTATAAAGATTTGCTAAATACTGTTTTAAAACTTGTCAATTGAGTCGCAAAACTGAATAAAACTGATTTTTTTTAATTTCTCTCCTAACTCATTAGTCAGAATCGGCTCGTTGGTCTAGGGGTATGATTCTCGCTTTGGGTGCGAGAGGTCTCGGGTTCAAATCCCGGACGAGCCCATCATTTTATCAAAGTTAGAAAAATGGCTGCTGAAGATTCGACTTGCATCAATAAGGCAACCTTTGAACACTTTTAGAAAAGAGATATTTATAAATTATTTTCCGACCTATACATACGTTTGTTGAATGTATGTCTGGCTCGTTGGTCTAGGGGCATGATTCTCGCTTAGGGTGCGAGAGGTCCCGGGTTCAACTCCCGGACGAGCCCATATTTTTTAACATATTGCATTATGATGCCTGCATTTCAATTCAAGTTATGAAATTCGACAGAAAAACAAAAATAGAAATTCTCACAATTATACTGACCGGGGATTTTGCGACCACGTCGGAATGTGCCAACAAGTAGACAATCATGGCAATGAAATGGAGAATTCCCTGCAGTGCAAGGCAGTAAATCACAAATATGGTCACTCGCTTTGGCTGTTAGTTTTCTCGAAAGTTTAAAGATGAGTTTTTGATTTCGTTTACTGAATCATTACCCTGAAATGGAATTGTATAAAGATTTGCTAAATACTGTTTTAAAACTTGTCAATTGAGTCGCAAAACTGAATAAAACTGATTTTTTTTAATTTCTCTCCTAACTCAATAGTCAGAATCGGCTCGTTGGTCTAGGGGTATGATTCTCGCTTTGGGTCGAGAGGTCTCGGGTTCAAATCCCGGACGAGCCCACTTTTTTTAACATATTGCATTATTATGCCTGCATTTCAATTCAAGTTATGAAATTCGACAGAAAAACAATAATAGAAATTCTCACAATTATACTGACCGGGGATTTTGCGACCACATCGGAATGTGCCAACAAGTACACAATAATGGCAATGAAATGGAGAATTCCCTGCAGTGCAAGGCAGTAAATCACAAATATAGTCACTCGTTTTGTCTGTTAGTTTACTCGAAATTTAAAGATCAGTTTTTGATTTCGTTTACTGAATCATTACACTGAAATAGAATTGTATAAAGATTTGCTAAATACTATTTTAACACTTGTCAATTGAGTCGCAAAACTGAATAAAACTGATTTTTTTTAATTTCTCTCCTAACTCATTAGTCAGAATCGGCTCGTTAGTATAAGGGTATGATTCTCGCTTTGGGTGCGAGAGGTCTCGGGTTCAAATCCCTGACGAGCATATAATTTTACCAAAGTTAGAAAAATGGCTGCTGAAGATTCGACTTGCATCAATAAGGCAACCTTTGAACACATTTAGAAAAGAGATATTTATAAATTATTTTCCGACAATCCATACGTTTGTGGAGCGTATGTCTGGCTCGTTGGTCTAGGGGCATGATTCTCGCTTAGGGTGCGAGAGGTCCCGGGTTCAACTCCCGGACGAGCCCGTAATTTTTAACATATTGCATTATGATGCCTGCATTTCAATTCAAGTTATGAAATTCGACAGAAAAACAATAATAGAAATTCTCACAATTATACTGACCGGTGATTTTGCGACCACATCGGAATGTGCCAACAAGTAGACAATCATGGCAATGAAATGGAGAATTCCCTGCAGTGCAAGGCAGTAAATCACAAATATAGTCACTCGCTTTGTCTGTTAGTTTACTCGAAATTTAAAGATCAGTTTTTGATTTCGTTTACTGAATCATTACACTGAAATAGAATTGTATAAAGATTTGCTAAATACTATTTTAAAACTTGTCAATTGAGTCGCAAAACTGAATAAAACTGATTTTTTTAATTTTTCTCCGAACTCATTAGTCAGAATCGGCTCGTTAGTATAAGGGTATGATTCTCGCTTTGGATGCGAGAGGTCTCGGGTTCAAATCCCTGACGAGCCCATAATTTTACCAAAGTTAGAAAAATGGCTGCTGAAGATTCGACTAGCATCAATAAGGCAACCTTTGAACACATTTAGAAAAGAGATATTTATAAATTATTTTCCGACAATCCATACGTTTGTGGAGCGTATGTCTGGCTCGTTGGTCTAGGGGCATGATTCTCGCTTAGGGTGCGAGAGGTCCCGGGTTCAACTCCCGGACGAGCCCGTAATTTTTAACATATTGCATTATGATGCCTGTATTTCAATTCAAGTTATGAAATTCGACAGAAAAACAATAATAGAAATTCTCACAATTATACTGACCGGGGATTTTGTGACCACATCGGAATGTGCCAACAAGTAGACAATAATGGCAATGAAATGGAGAATTCCCTGCTGTGCAAGGCAGTAAATCACAAATATGGTCACTCGCTTTGGCTGTTAGTTTTCTCGAAAGTTTAAAGATGAGTTTTTGATTTCGTTTACTGAATCATTACCCTGAAATGGAATTGTAAAAAGATTTGCTAAATACTGTTTTAAAACTTGTCAATTGAGTCGCAAAACTGAATAAAACTGATTTTTTTTAATTTCTCTCCTAACTCATTAGTCAGAATCGGCTCGTTGGTCTAGGGGTATGATTCTCGCTTTGGGTGCGAGAGGTCTCGGGTTCAAATCCCGGACGAGCCCATAATTTTATCAAAGTTAGAAAAATGGCTGCTGAAGATTCGACTTGCATCAATAAGGCAACCTTTGAACACTTTTAGAAAAGAGATATTTAAATATTATTTTCCGACCTATACATACGTTTGTTGAATGTATGTCTGGCTCGTTGGTCTAGGGGCATGATTCTCGCTTAGGGTGCGAGAGGTCCCGGGTTCAACTCCCGGACGAGCCCGTAATTTTTTACATATTGCATTATGATGCCTGCATTTCAATTCAAGTTATGAAATTCGACAGAAAAACAATAATAGAAATTCTCACAATTATACTGACCGGTGATTTTGCGACCACATCGGAATGTGCCAACAAGTAGACAATCATGGCAATGAAATGGAGAATTCCCTGCAGTGCAAGGCAGTAAATCACAAATATAGTCACTCGCTTTGTCTGTTAGTTTACTCGAAATTTAAAGATCAGTTTTTGATTTCGTTTACTGAATCATTACACTGAAATAGAATTGTATAAAGATTTGCTAAATACTATTTTAAAACTTGTCAATTGAGTCGCAAAACTGAATAAAACTGATTTTTTTTAATTTTTCTCCTAACTCATTAGTCAGAATCGGCTCGTTAGTATAAGGGTATGATTCTCGCTTTGGGTGCGAGAGGTCTCGGGTTCAAATCCCTGACGAGCCCATAATTTTACCAAAGTTAGAAAAATGGCTGCTGAAGATTCGACTAGCATCAATAAGGCAACCTTTGAACACATTTAGAAAAGAGATATATATAAATTATTTTCCGACAATCCATACGTTTGTGGAGCGTATGTCTGGCTCGTTGGTCTAGGGGCATGATTCTCGCTTAGGGTGCGAGAGGTCCCGGGTTCAACTCCCGGACGAGCCCGTAATTTTTAACATATTGCATTATGATGCCTGCATTTCAATTCAAGTTATGAAATTCGACAGAAAAACAAAAATAGAAATTCTCACAATTATACTGACCGGGGATTTTGCGACCACATCGGAATGTGCCAACAAGTAGACAATCATGGCAATGAAATGGAGAATTCCCTGCAGTGCAAGGCAGTAAATCACAAATATAGTCACTCGCTTTGGCTGTTAGTTTACTCGAAATTTAAAGGTCAGTTTTTGATTTCGTTTACTGAATCATTACCCTGAAATGGAATTGTATAAAGATTTGCTAAATACTGTTTTAAAACTTGTCAATTGAGTCGCAAATCTGAATAAAACTGATTTTTTTTAATTTCTCTCCTAACTTATTAGTCAAAATCGGCTCATTGGTCTAGGGGTATGATTCTCGCTTTGGGTGCGAGAGGTCTCGGCTTCAAATCCCGGACGAGCCCATAATTTTACCAAAGTTAGAAAAATGGCTGCTGAAGATTCGACTTGCATCAATAAGGCAACCTTTGAACACTTTTAGAAAAGAGATATTTATAAATTATTTTCCGACCTATACATACGTTTGTTGAATGTATGTCTGGCTCGTTGGTCTAAGGGCATGATTCTCGCTTAGGATGCGAGAGGTCCCGGGTTCAACTCCCGGACGAGCCCATATTTTTTAACATATTGCATTATGATGCCTGCATTTCAATTCAAGTTATGAAATTCGACAGAAAATCAAAAATAGAAATTCTCACAATTATACTGACCTTGGATTTTGCGAGCACATCGGAATGTGCCAACAAGTAGACAATCATGGCAATGAAATGGAGAATTCCCTGCAGTGCAAGGCAGTAAATCACAAATATGGTCACTCGCTTTGGCTGTTAGTTTTCTCCAAAGTTTAAAGATGAGTTTTTGATTTCGTTTACTGAATCATTACCCTGAAATGGAATTGTATAAAGATTTGCTAAATACTGTTTTAAAACTTGTCAATTGAGTCGCAAAACTGAATGAAACTGATTTTTTTTAATTTCTCTCTTAACTCATTAGTCATAATCGGCTCGTTGGTCTAGTGGTATGATTCTCTCTTTGGGTGCGAGAGGTCTCGGGTTCGAATCCCGGACGAGCCCATAATTTTACCAAAGTTAGAAAAATGGCTGCTGAAGATTCGACTTGCATCAATAAGGCAACCTTTGAACACTTTTAGAAAAGAGATATTTATAAATTATTTTCCGACATTCCATGCGTTTGTGGAATGTATGTCTGGCTCGTTGGTCTAGGGGCATGATTCTCGCTTAGGGTGCGAGAGGTCCCGGGTTCAACTCCAGGACGAGCCCGTATTTTTTAACATATTGCATTATGATGCCTGCATTTCAATTCAAGTTATGAAATTCGACAGAAAAACAATAATAGAAATTCTCACAATTACACTGACCGGGGATTTTGCGACCACATCGGAATGTGCCAACAAGTAGACAATCATGGCAATGAAATGGAGAATTCCCTGCAGTGCAAGGCAGTAAATCACAAATTTGGTCACTCGCTTTGGCTGTTAGTTTTCTCGAAAGTTTAAAGATGAGTTTTTGATTTCATTTACTGAATCATTACCCTGAAATGGAATTGTATAAAGATTTGCTAAATACTGTTTTAAAAGTTGTCAATTGAGTCGCAAAACTGAATAAAACTGATTTTTTTTAATTTCTCTCCTAACTCATTAGTCAGAATCGGCTCGTTAGTATAAGGGTATGATTCTCGCTTTGGGTGCGAGAGGTCTCGGGTTCAAATCCCGGACGAGCCCATAATTTTACCAAACTTAGAAAAATGGCTGCTGAAGATTCGACTTGCATCAATAAGGCAACCTTTGCACACTTTTAGAAAAGAGATATTTAAAAATTATTTTCCGACAATCCATGCGTTTGTGGAACGTATATCTGGCTCGTTGGTCTAGGGGCATGATTCTCGCTTAGGGTGCGAGAGGTCCCGGGTTCAACTCCTGGACGACCCCGTAATTTTTAACATATTGCATTATGATGCCTGCATTTCAATTCAAGTTATGAAATTCGACAGAAAAACAATAATAGAAATTCTCACAATTATACTGACCGGGGATTTTGCGACCACATCGGAATGTGCCAACAAGTAGACAATCATGGCAATGAAATGGAGAATTCCCTGCAGTGCAAGGCAGTAAATCACAAATATAGTCACTCGTTTTGTCTGTTAGTTTACTCGAAATTTAAAGATCAGTTTTTGATTTCGTTTACTGAATCATTACACTGAAATAGAATTGTATAAAGATTTGCTAAATACTATTTTAACACTTGTCAATTGAGTCGCAAAACTGAATAAAACTGATTTTTTTTAATTTCTCTCCTAACTCATTAGTCAGAATCGGCTCGTTAGTATAAGGGTATGATTCTCGCTTTGGGTGCGAGAGGTCTCGGGTTCAAATCCCTGACGAGCCCATAATTTTACCAAAGTTAGAAAAATGGCTGCTGAAGATTCGACTAGCATCAATAAGGCAACCTTTGAACACATTTAGAAAAGAGATATTTATAAATTATTTTCCGACAATCCATACGTTTGTGGAGCGTATGTCTGGCTCGTTGGTCTAGGGGCATGATTCTCGCTTAGGGTGCGAGAGGTCCCGGGTTCAACTCCCGGACGAGCCCGTAATTTTTAACATATTGCATTATGATGCCTGCATTTCAATTCAAGTTATGAAATTCGACAGAAAAACAATAATAGAAATTCTCACAATTATACTGACCGGGGATTTTGTGACCACATCGGAATGTGCCAACAAGTAGACAATAATGGCAATGAAATGGAGAATTCCCTGCAGTGCAAGGCAGTAAATCACAAATATGGTCACTCGCTTTGGCTGTTAGTTTTCTCGAAAGTTTAAAGATGAGTTTTTGATTTCGTTTACTGAATCATTACCCTGAAATGGAATTGTAAAAAGATTTGCTAAATACTGTTTTAAAACTTGTCAATTGAGTCGCAAAACTGAATAAAACTGATTTTTTTAATTTCTCTCCTAACTCATTAGTCAGAATCGGCTCGTTGGTCTAGGGGTATGATTCTCGCTTTGGGTGCGAGAGGTCTCGGGTTCAAATCCCGGACGAGCCCATAATTTTATCAAAGTTAGAAAAATGGCTGCTGAAGATTCGACTTGCATCAATAAGGCAACCTTTGAACACTTTTAGAAAAGAGATATTTAAATATTATTTTCCGACCTATACATACGTTTGTTGAATGTATGTCTGGCTCGTTGGTCTAGGGGCATGATTCTCGCTTAGGGTGCGAGAGGTCCCCGGTTCAACTCCCGGACGAGCCCATATTTTTTAACATATTGCATTATGATGCCTGCATTTCAATTCAAGTTATGAAATTCGACAGAAAAACAAAAATAGAAATTCTCACAATTATACTGACCGGGGATTTTGCGACCACATCGGAATGTGCCAACAAGTAGACAATCATGGCAATGAAATGGAGAATTCCCTGCAGTGCAAGGCAGTAAATCACAAATATGGTCACTCGCTTTGGCTGTTAGTTTTCTCGAAAGTTTAAAGATGAGTTTTTGATTTCGTTTACTGAATCATTACCCTGAAATGGAATTGTATAAAGATTTGCTAAATACTGTTTTAAAACTTGTCAATTGAGTCGCAAAACTGAATAAAACCGATTTTTTTAATTTCTCTCCTAACTCATTAGTCAGAATCGGCTCGTTGGTCTAGGGGTATGATTCTCGCTTTGGGTGCGAGAGGTCTCGGGTTCAAATCCCGGACGAACCCATAATTTTACCAAAGTTAGAAAAATGGCTGCTGAAGATTCGACTTGCATCAATAAGGCAACCTTTGAACACTTTTAGAAAAGAGATATTTATAAATTATTTTCCGACCTATACATACGTTTGTTGAATGTATGTCTGGCTCGTTGGTCTAGGGGCATGATTCTCGCTTAGGGTGCGAGAGGTCCCGGGTTCAACTCCCAGACGAGCCCATATTTTTTAACATATTGCATTATGATGCCTGCATTTCAATTCAAGTTATGAAATTCGACAGAAAAACAAAAATAGAAATTCTCACAATTATACAGACCGGGGATTTTGCGACCACATCGGAATGTGCCAACAAGTAGACAATCATGGCAATGAAATGGAGAATTCCCTGCAGTGCAAGGCAGTAAATCACAAATATAGTCACTCGCTTTGGCTGTTAGTTTACTCGAAATTTAAAGATCAGTTTTTGATTTCGTTTACTGAATCATTACCCTGAAATGGAATTGTATAAAGATTTGCTAAATACTGTTTTAAAACTTGTCAATTGAGTCGCAAATCTGAATAAAACTGATTTTTTTTAATTTCTCTCCTAACTTATTAGTCAAAATCGGCTCGTTGGTCTAGGGGTATGATTCTCGCTTTGGGTGCGAGAGGTCTCGGCTTCAAATCCCGGACGAGCCCATAATTTTACCAAAGTTAAAAAATGGCTGCTGAAGATTCGACTTGCATCAATAAGGCAACCTTTGAACACTTTTAGAAAAGAGATATTTATAAATTATTTTCCGACCAATACATACGTTTGTTGAATGTATGTCTGGCTCGTTGGTCTAAGGGCATGATTCTCGCTTAAGATGCGAGAGGTCCCGGGTTCAACTCCCGGACGAGCCCATATTTTTTAACATATTGCATTATGATGCCTGCATTTCAATTCAAGTTATGAAATTCGACAGAAAAACAAAAATAGAAATTCTCACAATTATACTGACCGGGGATTTTGCGACCACATCGGAATGTGCCAACAAGTAGACAATCATGGCAATGAAATGGAGAATTCCCTGCAGTGCAAGGCAGTAAATCACAAATATAGTCACTCGCTTTGGCTGTTAGTTTACTCGAAATTTAAAGATCAGTTTTTGATTTCGTTTACTGAATCATTACCCTGAAATGGAATTGTATAAAGATTTGCTAAATACTATTTTAAAACTTGTCAATTGAGTCGCAAAACTGAA
>NC_140662.1:9523068-9528068 GCF_978046115.1 Saccoglossus kowalevskii
GAATGTGCCAACAAGTAGACAATCATGGCAATGAAATGGAGAATTCCCTGCAGTGCAAGGCAGTAAATCACAAATATAGTCACTCGCTTTGTCTGTTAGTTTACTCGAAATTTAAAGATCAGTTTTTGATTTCGTTTACTGAATCATTACACTGAAATAGAATTGTATAAAGATTTGCTAAATACTATTTTAAAACTTGTCAATTGAGTCGCTAAACTGAATAAAACTGATTTTTTTTAATTTTTCTCCTAACTCATTAGTCAGAATCGGCTCGTTAGTATAAGGGTATGATTCTCGCTTTGGGTGCGAGAGGTCTCGGGTTCAAATCCCGGACGAGCCCATAATTTTACCAAACTTAGAAAAATGGCTGCTGAAGATTCGACTTGCATCAATAAGGCAACCTTTGCACACTTTTAGAAAAGAGATATTTATAAATTATTTTCCGACAATCCATACGTTTATGGAGCGTATGTCTGGCTCGTTGGTCTAGGGGCATGATTCTCGCTTAGGGTGCGAGAGGTCCTGGGTTCAACTCCCGGACGAGCCCGTAATTTTTAACATATTGCATTATGATGCCTGCATTTCAATTCAAGTTATGAAATTCGACAGAAAAACAATAATAGAAATTCTCACAATTATACTGACCGGGGATTTTGCGACCACATCGGAATGTGCCAACAAGTAGACAATCATGGCAATGAAATGGAGAATTCCCTGCAGTGCAAGGCAGTAAATCACAAATATAGTCACTCGCTTTGGCTGTTAGTTTACTCGAAATTTAAAGATCAGTTTTTGATTTCGTTTACTGAATCATTACCCTGAAATGGAATTGTATAAAGATTTGCTAAATACTGTTTTAAAACTTGTCAATTGAGTCGCAAATCTGAATAAAACTGATTTTTTTTAATTTCTCTCCTAACTTATTAGTCAAAATCGGCTCGTTGGTCTAGGGGTATGATTCTCGCTTTGGGTGCGAGAGGTCTCGGCTTCAAATCCCGGACGAGCCCACATTTTTTAACATATTGCATTATGATGCCTGCATTTCAATTCAAGTTATGAAATTCGACAGAAAAACAATAATAGAAATTCTCACAATTATACTGACCGGGGATTTTGCGACCACATCGGAATGTGCCAACAAGTAGACAATCATGGCAATGAAATGGAGAATTCCCTGCAGTGCAAGGCAGTAAATCACAAATATAGTCACTCGTTTTGTCTGTTAGTTTACTCGAAATTTAAAGATCAGTTTTTGATTTCGTTTACTGAATCATTACACTGAAATAGAATTGTATAAAGATTTGCTAAATACTATTTTAACACTTGTCAATTGAGTCGCAAAACTGAATAAAACTGATTTTTTTTAATTTCTCACCTAACTCATTAGTCAGAATCGGCTCGTTAGTATAAGGGTATTTTTCTCGCTTTGGGTGCGAGAGGTCTCGGGTTCAAATCCCTGACGAGCCCATAATTTTACCAAAGTTAGAAAAATGGCTGCTGAAGATTCGACTAGCATCAATAAGGCAACCTTTGAACACATTTAGAAAAGAGATATTTATAAATTATTTTCCGACAATCCATACGTTTGTGGAGCGTATGTCTGGCTCGTTGGTCTAGGGGCATGATTCTCGCTTAGGGTGCGAGAGGTCCTGGGTTCAACTCCCGGACGAGCCCGTAATTTTTAACATATTGCATTATGATGCCTGCATTTCAATTCAAGTTATGAAATTCGACAGAAAAACAATAATAGAAATTCTCACAATTATACTGACCGGTGATTTTGCGACCACATCGGAATGTGCCAACAAGTAGACAATCATGGCAATGAAATGGAGAATTTCCTGCAGTGCAAGGCAGTAAATCACAAATATAGTCACTCGCTTCGTCTGTTAGTTTACTCGAAATTTAAAGATCAGTTTTTGATTTCGTTTACTGAATCATTACACTGAAATAGAATTGTATAAAGATTTGCTAAATACTATTTTAAAACTTGTCAATTGAGTCGCAAAACTGAATAAAACTGATTTTTTTAAATTTTTCTCCTAACTCATTAGTCAGAATCGGCTCGTTAGTATAAGGGTATGATTCTCGCTTTGGGTGCGAGAGGTCTCGGGTTCAAATCCCGGACGAGCCCATAATTTTACCAAACTTAGAAAAATGGCTGCTGAAGATTCGACTTGCATCAATAAGGCAACCTTTGCACACTTTTAGAAAAGAGATATTTATAAATTATTTTCCGACAATCCATACGTTTGTGGAGCGTATGTCTGGCTCGTTGGTCTAGGGGCATGATTCTCGCTTAGGGTGCGAGAGGTCCTGGGTTCAACTCCCGGACGAGCCCGTAATTTTTAACATATTGCATTATGATGCCTGCATTTCAATTCAAGTTATGAAATTCGACAGAAAAACAATAATAGAAATTCTCACAATTATACTGACCGGGGATTTTGCGACCACATCGGAATGTGCCAACAAGTAGACAATCATGGCAATGAAATGGAGAATTCCCTGCAGTGCAAGGCAGTAAATCACAAATATAGTCACTCGCTTTGGCTGTTAGTTTACTCGAAATTTAAAGATCAGTTTTTGATTTCGTTTACTGAATCATTACCCTGAAATGGAATTGTATAAAGATTTGCTAAATACTATTTTAAAACTTGTCAATTGAGTCGCAAAACTGAATAAAACTGATTTTTTTAATTTCTCTCTAACTCATTAGTCAGAATCGGCTCGTTGGTCTAGGAGTGTAATTCTCGCTTTGGGTGCGCGAGGTCTCGGGTTCAAATCCCGGACGAGCCCACAATTTTACCAAAATTAGAAAGATGGCTGCTGAAGATTCGACTAGCATCAATAAGGCAACCTTTGAAAACATTTAGAAAAGAGATATTTATAAATTATTTTCCGACAATCCATACGATTGTTGAATGTATGTCTGGCTCGTTGGTCTAGGGGCATGATTCTCGCTTAGGATGCGAGAGGTCCCGGGTTCAACTCCCGGTCGAGCCCATATTTTTTAACATATTTCATTATGATGCATGCATTTCAATTTAAGTTATGAAATTCAACAGAAAATCAATAATAAAAACTCTCGCAATTATACTGACCGGGGATTTTGCGACCACATCTGAATGTGCCAACAAGTAGACAATCATGGCAATGAAATGGAGAATTCCCTGCAGTGCAAGGCAGTAAATCACAAATATAGTCACTCGCTTTGTCTGTTAGTTTACTCGAAATTTAAAGATCAGTTTTTGATTTCGTTTACTGAATCATTAAACTGAAATAGAATTGTATAAAGATTTGCTAAATACTATTTTAACACTTGTCAATTGAGTCGCTAAACTGAATAAAACTGATTTTTTTTAATTTTTCTCCTAACTCATTAGTCAGAATCGGCTCGTTAGTATAAGGGTATGATTCTCGCTTTGGGTGCGAGAGGTCTCGGGTTCAAATCCCGGACGAGCCCATAATTTTACCAAACTTAGAAAAATGGCTGCTGAAGATTCGACTTGCATCAATAAGGCAACCTTTGCACACTCTTAGAAAAGAGATATTTATAAATTATTTTCCGACAATCCATACGTTTATGGAGCGTATGTCTGGCTCGTTGGTCTAGGGGCATGATTCTCGCTTAGGGTGCGAGAGGTCCTGGGTTCAACTCCCGGACGAGCCCGTAATTTTTAACATATTGCATTATGATGCCTGCATTTCAATTCAAGTTATGAAATTCGACAGAAAAACAATAATAGAAATTCTCACAATTATACTGACCGGGGATTTTGCGACCACATCGGAATGTGCCAACAAGTAGACAATCATGGCAATGAAATGGAGAATTCCCTGCAGTGCAAGGCAGTAAATCACAAATATAGTCACTCGCTTTGGCTGTTAGTTTACTCGAAATTTAAAGATCAGTTTTTGATTTCGTTTACTGAATCATTACCCTGAAATGGAATTGTATAAAGATTTGCTAAATACTGTTTTAAAACTTGTCAATTGAGTCGCAAATCTGAATAAAACTGATTTTTTTTAATTTCTCTCCTAACTTATTAGTCAAAATCGGCTCGTTGGTCTAGGGGTATGATTCTCGCTTTGGGTGCGAGAGGTCTCGGCTTCAAATCCCGGACGAGCCCATAATTTTACCAAAGTTAGAAAAATGGCTGCTGAAGATTCGACTTGCATCAATAAGGCAACCTTTGAACACTTTTAGAAAAGAGATATTTATAAATTATTTTCCGACCTATACATACGTTTGTTGAATGTATGTCTGGCTCGTTGGTCTAAGGGCATGATTCTCGCTTAAGATGCGAGAGGTCCCGGGTTCAACTCCCGGACGAGCCCATATTTTTTAACATATTGCATTATGATGCCTGCATTTCAATTCAAGTTATGAAATTCGACAGAAAAACAAAAATAGAAATTCTCACAATTATACTGACCGGGGATTTTGCGACCACATCGGAATGTGCCAACAAGTAGACAATCATGGCAATGAAATGGAGAATTCCCTGCAGTGCAAGGCAGTAAATCACAAATATAGTCACTCGCTTTGGCTGTTAGTTTGCTCGAAATTTAAAGATCAGTTTTTGATTTCGTTTACTGAATCATTACCCTGAAATGGAATTGTATAAAGATTTGCTAACTACTATTTTAAAACTTGTCAATTGAGTCGCAAAACTGAACAAAACTGATTTTTTTTAATTTTTCTTAACTCATTAGTCAGAATCGGCTCGTTGGTCTAGGGGTATGATTCTCTCTTTGGGTGCGAGAGGTCTCGGGTTCAAATCCCGGACGAGCCCACATTTTTTAACATATTGCATTATGATGCCTGCATTTCAATTCAAGTTATGAAATTCGACAGAAAAACAATAATAGAAATTCTCACAATTATACTGACCTTGGATTTTGCGACCACATCGGAATGTGCCACCAAGTAGACAATAATGGCAATGAAATGGAGAATTCCCTGCAGTGCAAGGCAGTAAATCACAAATATGGTC